>NC_056434.1:70121159-70198659 GCF_018296145.1 Oncorhynchus tshawytscha | reverse complement strand
TTATTTAACTTGGATGTGTTGGAGGTACATTATTTAACTTTGATGTGTTAGAGGTACATTATTTAACTTGGATGTGTTGGAGATACATTATTTAACTTTGATGTGTTGGAGATACATTATTTAACTTTGATGTGTTAGAGATACATTATTTAACTTGGATGTGTTGGAGGTACATTATTTAACTTTGATGTGTTAGAGGTACATTATTTAACTTTGATGTGTTGGAGGTACATTATTTAACTTGGATGTGTTGGAGGTACATTATTTAACTTGGATGTGTTGGAGGTACATTATTTAACTTATTTAATGTGTTGGAGGTACATTATTTAACTTTGATGTGTTAGAGGTACATTATTTAACTTTGATGTGTTGGAGATACATTATTTAACTTTGATGTGTTGAGGTACATTAGGTACATTATTTATGTGTTGGAGATACTTATTTAACTTTGATGTGTTGAGGTACATTATTTAACTTTGATGTGTTGGAGGATGTGTTGGACATTATTTAACTTTGATGTGTTAGTTATTTAACTTTGATGTGTTGGAGGTACATTATTTAACTTTGATGTGTTGGAGGTACATTATTTAACTTGGATGTGTTGGAGATACATTATTTAACTTTGATGTGTTGGAGATACATTATTTAACTTTGATGTGTTGAGATACATTATTTAACTTTGATGGAGATACATTATTTAACTTTGATACATTATTTAACTTTGATGTGTTAGAGGTACATTATTTAACTTTGATGTGTTGGAGGTACATTATTTAACTTGGATGTGTTAGAGGTACATTATTTAACTTTGATGTGTTGGAGGTACATTATTTAACTTGGATGTGTTGGAGATACATTATTTAACTTTGATGTGTTAGAGGTACATTATTTAACTTTGATGTGTTGGAGGTACATTATTTAACTTGGATGTGTTAGAGGTACATTATTTAACTTTGATGTATTGGAGGTACATTATTTAACTTTGATGTGTTAGAGGTACATTATTTAACTTTGATGTGTTGGAGATACATTATTTCACTTGGATGTGTTGGAGGTACATTATTTAACTTGGATGTGTTGGAGATACATTATTTAACTTTGATGTATTAGAGGTACATTATTTAATTTTGATGTGTTGGAGATACATTATTTAACTTTGATGTGTTGGAGGTACATTATTTAACTTTGATGTGTTAGAGGTACATTATTTAACTTTGATGTGTTGGAGATACATTATTTAACTTTGATGTGTTAGAGGTACATTATTTAACTTTGATGTGTTGGAGGTACATTATTTAACTTGGATGTGTTGGAGGTACATTATTTAACTTTGATGTGTTGGAGGTACATTATTTAACTTTGATGTGTTAGATGGAAATGATCTAACAAAACACTAACAATACACTCTCAATTACCCTTCCGAATTGTATAAATTGTCATACATGCACACACACACACCTCTCCTCTGTGGTTTTTATGTTGAAGCGAAGGTAAAAGGCTAGCCCACAGAGGTGAGGACAAATCAATGAGATTATAGCTGGGATGGATAATTATGTGCATTTTATCCCTTCCTCTCATAATATCCATAAAAATAATAGCGCTTGTCAGACAGAGAACTTTGTTGACTAGAACCAGGGTCCTCTGGTCTCACCTATCAACCACGCACAACATCCAATAGAACATATTATGGAAATCATTGTTGTTGATTTTTCTGTGTAAGCCTTCATTTGACAGGTTCTTTTGCATTTAGTTTTATTTACAGGTACAGTATATATCAGGGAAGGCAGAGCTTGTGGTGCTTTTTTCACTTAAGAATAGAGAGAGGAGAGAGGGAAAGAGATAGAGACAGACACAGAAAGAACAAGGGAGAGAGAGAGGAGAGAGGGGAAGAGAGAGAAAGAGAGACAGAAAAACAAGGGCGAGAGAGAGGAGAGAGGGAGATAGAGAGAGAGCGAGAGAGAGACAGAAAGAACAAGGGAGAGAGAGGAGAGAGGGAAAGAGAGAACCAGTAGCCTAAGAGAGTAACCACTAGTATAAGAGGCACCTTTTACAGACAACTACACTGACCTTTCAGTGGAAAACTGTGCTACAGAAATCATCCCTGTGTGATGCATTTTGCATCATAAGATGTTATGTTATGTTAATGCATAATGCATCATACGGGGATGTATTTTGAAAGTTACATATCTTGAAAACTTGATTTCTGATAAGCAAAACCTTTTGGGACTAGCTCAACAATGGACTAATTAAACAAATCCAAAAATATAGTTTTTAGGTCCAATTTTCCTTTAAGGATGACATGCAAATTTTACACAGTCAAGGGTCTCTTTAGTGAGGAAGTGGGTGGTGCATTTTATACTGTAACCACTCAGCTAAGCCAGCACAGTGTATGCTGAAGTTCATATCCATGTTTCCCAATGAGACATCAGGGTCTTGAGTAGGAGGAACAAACTAATCCTTGGACGGAGACACAGAGACATAGCGCACACCGACAGAAGACGTCTGAGAGAGCAGGATCAGGACCACAGAGCCCTCCAAAATGGAGCCCTTCAATCACTGACCCCCCTTGGAGAGAACTGAGTTCTGTGACACTCCCCCCTATGTTCCTTTCTTCTGTCTCTCGGAGACACGTTTGCCAGCAGGGAGAAAGGTCTTTCATTTTTCTGACACCCTTGTCCTTCAGCCTATTGATCGGCGGCTGAAGCAGCGTCCCCCTGTCGGCCACTAATAGAAAGTGAAGTTCAGCAGCCACCCCCCCCAGACAAGCCGATCTATAAAGGCCACCCAACTAACCTTTACTGTTACTCTTTCGTTCCCCCACTTGGTTTTTGTTTGATGGTTATTACCTGGCTCTGAGCTTTAAGTTCTAATATAAATATAATGTATATTTTATTATATCATGAAATGGTGTTTATTTGTCAATTTCCTTTTCTCCTCTGACAACCTTGCGCCCTTGTAAGTCATAAAGAAGCAAGGAATAAGTTTTCCATCAGGGGTTATAGCAACATTTAGATTGGCACGTCAAACAAGTCTGATCTTTGATGATAATACGTCCTATGTTCACGCCTAAGAAAATAGAACTCATAACATTTGCATTGAGATATTGGGCCTAGAAATTCCCCCAGAAATGTAAATATGAAATATGGAATTGTTAACACCCGAATTGTTTACCGCATCTGAAGTGAGTATACATATTTGTATGGATTCTATTTGTGAATGATACATTGATAACATTGTTATGTACATAATGAATCAGAAGGGAAAGTTGAGCTGTGCTTATGAAATAGCTCAAGCAATCTAATTTGGTTAAATAGTTGCATGTTTTTAAATGTACAAAAGGCATACAGCAATCTACCATTGTTAGGGCAGTAAAGAGTTGTTGCATCGCCAGAATGTACAGGGTTAGTGCTACCTGTGCAGATCCTCCACTTTGCAGCTTCGACACAGCATCTGGAGATGAGACTGAAAACTGTAGACAGAGGATCCGACCGTCCAAAACAGCTAAACTTGTCCACTCAATTAAAAGTGTGGAGGCTTTAGTAAATCAAAGATAATTACAGTGATTAGGACTGTATAACTGTCATTATAGAGTTACACAGCAGATCTCCCTGGCTAGGCTTCAGTTTGAGCTCTTCTCTCTCTGGGACAAACATGCAGCCCTGTTTAAGTCAGCGGAGGACCATTCCAATGGTACATTGCTTTGCACAACTACCTTCAGGGTTGGGTAGGTTACTTTCTAAACGTAATCTGTTACAGTTACTAGTTATCTGTCCAAAATTTTAATCAGTAACGTAACTTTTGGATAACCCAAACTCAGTAACGTAATCTGTTCAGTTACTTTTAGAATACATTCACCTTAAGAGGCATTGGAAGAAGACAAACATGTATGTTTCCAATTGAATTATTTTTTACAATTATTTATTTCACCTTTATTTAACCAGGTAGGCCAGTGAGAGAACAAGTTCTCATTTACAACTGCGACCTGGCCAAGATAAAGCAAAGCAGTGCGACATAAACAACACATGGAATAAACAAACTTACAGTCAATAACACAATAGAAAAGTCTATATATAGTGTGTGCAAATGCAGTAAGATTTGGGAGGTAAGGCAATAAATAGGCCATAGTGGCAAAATACTTACAATTTAGCATTAACAGTGGAGTGATAGATGTGCAGGAGATGAATGTGCAAGTAGAGATACTGGGGTGCAAAGGAGCAAAAAATAAATAACAATATGGGGATGAGGTAGTTGGGTGGACGATTTTCAGAATGGCTGTCTACAGGTGCAATGATCGGTAAGCTGCTCTGGCAGCTGATACTTAAAGTTAGTGAGGGAGATATAAGACTCCAGCTTCAGAGATTTTAGCAATTTGTTCCAGTCATTGGCAGCAGAGAACTGGAAGGAAAGGCAGCCAAAGAGGAGTTGGCTTTGGGGATGACCAGTGAAATATACCTGCTGGAGTGTGTGCTACAGGTGGGTGTTGTTATCGTGACCAGTGAGCTGAGATATAAGCAAAGACTTATAGATGATCTGGAGCCAGTGGGTCTGGCGACGAATATGAAGCGAAAAACCAGCCAACGAGAGCGTACAGGTCGCAGTGGTGGGTGGTATATGGAGCTTTGGTGACAAAACAGATGGCACTGTGACAGATTACATCCAATTTGCTGAGTAGAGTGTTGGAGGCTATTTTGTAAATGACATCGCCGACATCGGTAGCATAGTCAGTTTTACGGGGTATGTATGGCAGCATGAGAGAAGGATGCTTTGTTGTGAAATAGGAAGCCAATTCTATATTTAATTTTGGATTGGAGATGCTTAATGTGAGTCTGGAAGGAGAGTTTACAGTCTAACCAGACACCTAGGTATTTGTAGTTGTACACATATTCTAAGTCAGAACCGTCCAGAGTAGTGATGCTAGATGGGCGGGCGGGTGCGGGCAGCGATCGGTTGAAGAGCATGCATTTGGTTTTACTTGCATTTAAGGGCAGTTGGAGGCCACGGAAGGAGTGTTGTATGGCATTTAAGCTTGTCTGGAGCTTTGTTAGCACAGTGTCCAAAGAAGGGCCAGAAGTATACAGAATGGTATTGTCTGCATAGAGGTGTATCAGAGAATCACCATCAGCAAGCGCGACATCATTGATATATACCGAGAAAAGAGTCGGCCCGAGAATTGAACCCTGTGGCACCCTTATAGAGACTGCCAGAGGTCCAGACAACAGGCCCTCTGATTTGACACGCTGAACTCTATCTGAGAAGTAGTTGGTGAACCAGGCGAGGCAGTCATTTGAGAAACAAAGGCTGTTGAGTATGCCGATAAGAATATGGTGATTGACAGAGTCGAAATCCTTGGCCAGGTCAATGAAGATGGCTGCACAGTATTGTCTTTTATCAATGGCGGTTATGATATCGTTTTATACCTTGAGCGTGGCTGAGGTGCACCCATGACCAGCTCGGAAACCAGATTGCATAGTGGAGAAGGTACGGTGGGATTCGAAATGGTCTGTAATCTATTTCTTATCTTGGATTTCGAAGACTTTAGAAAGGCAGGGTAGGATAGATATAAGTCTGTAACAGTTTGGGTCTAGAGTGTCTCCCCCTTTGAAGAGGGGGATGAGAGAGGCAGCTTTCCAATCTTTAGGGATCTCAGACAATACGAAAGAGAGGTTGAACAGGCTAGTAATAGGGGTTGCAACAATTGCGGCAGATAATTCAAGAAAGAGAGGGTCCAGATTGTCTAGCCCGGCTGATTTGTAGGGGTCCAGATTTTGCAGCTCTTTCAGAACATGAGCTATCTAGATTTGGGTGAAGGAGAAATGGGGAGGCTTGTGTGAGATTGAGGGCATCTAGCTTAGATTGTAGGACGGCCGGGGTGTTAAGCATATCCCAGTTTAGGTCACCTAACAGCACAAACTCTGAAGATAAATGGGGGGCAATTAATTCACATATGGTGTCCAGGGCACAGCTGGGGGCTAAGGGGGATCTATAACAAGCGGCGACAGTGAGAGGCTTATTTCTGGAAAGGTGGATTTTTAAAAGTAGAGGTTCGAACTGTTTGGGCACAGATTTTGATAGCATGACAGAACTCTGCAGGCTGTCTCTGCAGTAGATTGCAACTCCATCCCCTTTGGTAGTTCTATCTTGGCTGAAAATTTTGGCGTTGGGGATGGAAATTTCAGAATCTTTGGTGGCCTTTCTAAGCCAGGATTCAGACACGGCTAGGATATCAGGGTTGGCAGAGTGTGCTAAAGCAGTGAATAAAACAAACTTAGGGAGGAGGCTTCTGATGTTAACTTCTTATGGTATAGGGGACGCTTGCGTCCACTTGGCCAAAAAACAGGGAAAATTCAAATACATTTATATAAAAATCAAACTTTCATTAAATCACACATGTAAGATACTCAATTAAAGCTACACTCGTTTTGAATCCAGCCAACATGTCAGATTTTAAAAAGGCTTTTTGGCGAAAGCATAAGAAGCTATTATCTGATGATAGCACAACAGTAAACCAAGAGGGTAGCATATTTCAACCCTGCAGGCGCTACACAAAACGCAGAAATAAAATATAAAACATGCCTTATCTTTGACAAGCTTCTTTTGTTGGCACTCCAATATGTCCCATAAACATCACAATTGGTCCTTTTGTTCGATTAATTCTGTCCATATATATCCAAAATGTCAATTTATTTTGCCCGTTTGATCCAGAAAAAAACAGCTTTCAAAATGCGCAACGTCACTACAAAATACTTCAAACTACTTTTGTAATACAACTTTAGGTAATTTTAAACATTAATAATCAATCAAATTGAAGACGGGTCTATCTGTTTTCAATAGAGGACGAGAGGAAACTAACGCTACTTTTCAAGTCTTGGCCAACTCTCAACAGCGTTACCCTTTTTCAGGATGGCCCTACTTCTTCATTGCACAAATTAATAATCTCAACCAAATTCCAAAGACTGGTGACATCCAGTGGAAGCGGTAGGAACTGAAAACAAGTTCCTAAGAAATATAGTTTACCAATGAGAACTCTAGTGAACAGACAGAGACCTAAAAAAGAAATCTGAACGGTTAGTCCTCTGGGTTTTGCCTGCTACATAAGTTCGGTTATACCCACAGACATGATTCAAACAGTTTTAGAAACTTCAGAGTGTTTTCTATCCAAATCTACTAATAATATGCATATCTTATATTCTTGGCATGAGTAGCAGGAAGTTGAAATTAGGCACGCTATTTATCCAAAAGTGAAAATGCTGCCCCCTATACCTTAAGAAGTTAACATGCATGAAACCAAGGCTTTTATGAACAAAGAAGTCAACAAATGATAGCGCCTGGGGAATAGGAGTGGAACTGGGGGCTACAGGCCCTGGGTTAACCTCTACATCACCAGAGGAACAGAGGAGGAGTAGGATAAGGGTATGGCTAAAAGCTATAAGAACTGGTTGTCTGGTGCGTTGGGGACAGAGAATAAAAGGATTCGATTTCTGGGCATGGTAGAATAGATTCAAGATATAATGTATAGATGTAATGTAAGATATAATGTACAGACAAGGATGTGAGTACAGTGGAGGTAAACCTAGGCGTTGAGTGACGATGAGAGAGGTTTTGTCTCTGGAGGCACCAATTAAGCCAGGTGAGGTCTCCGTGTGTGTGTGGGGTGGGACAAAATAGCTATCTAGGGCATTTAGAGCGGTACTGAGGGCTCTACACTGAAATAAAACAATAAGAACTAACCAAGACAGCAGTAGACAAGGCATATTGACATTAAAGAAAGGCATAAAGCAATCACAGGTGTTGATCAGGAGAGCTAAGACAACAACGGGTAAATGACGATGAATGGGCAGAGCTGGTCAGTTAGGTACATACAGGACCTGAGTTCGAGGCTGGGGCCGACAGGTAAACAAAATGAGGTACCGTGTTATTGAAACAGTCCATGGGGCATCAGCTGGGTAGCCGAGTAATCATGGGGTCAAAAGAGCAGCAATGACATCTATTGCAGGATAAATCAATGTTCCATTTTACTTTATGGGTTGGTTATGTAGGCTTCTTCTTACCCATCACTTTCTACTACATATAATAATACGATTAAATTGGATGTAGCAACTACAGATTGCCCCTTTAAGTCCGTCAAAAGTGTGCTAGTTTGAGCATGTGTCCGTTAGGCCCATGGATTTATATTTTTTATCAGCATGAATTAGATTGAGTAATAAAAGCCCTACTTTTATTCCGTAGGCTGGGATCCACACTATGCAGCTGTTGCAAGAACGCATTTTTCACTGGATGTCAAAAACAATAATTGAAAGGCAGCTTTAAACTTCTTGAATTCAACCATTATTGGGGTTCAAATCTACATTTAGATTTGTGAAAGTCCGTCCACAACAACCACAATCCATAAGGCTCAAATAACTAAATTAGAGCAGCAGTCTGATTCACATCAATGCGCTATTTAGGTATCAATAATAAGTGATATTCGTATCGCTGTAGACTACACCACTGCTGTCATCCTTACCTCCAAGCTTTTATTCAAGTTGGATAATCTTTGGATGCCGACAGCAGCCGCACCATTGGAAGACATAGCTTGGACTGCAGCCTACAAAAGCCCATTCCTGCTCTTTTCCCGCGATCCATCAAACACATTTGGTGTGTCATCATAGTGGTCACTGACTTGTGGTCAGACTCGCTCAGGTGGAACAAACTTAAACTTGCACCTTTTTTTTAATGCTGATTTGAAAGTCATTGAAGTGTCAAACATTTTTTTTGCAAACATCCTTATTGAATTTAAAAGTCATCCTCGAAGCAATCATCTAGTTTTTCAAAAGTATCTGTAATCTGATTACAATATTTGTGCTTGTAATGTAACGGATCATACAGGTAACAGATTACATGTAATCTGTTACTCCCCAACCCTGGTAGGAGGACAGTGTAGGTATGATGTGAAGAGTGTATACATGTTGTGACACGGGTCATACGCCTGCATGCATAGGACAAAGGACTGAGGACTGCATTTGCTTAGATAAACTAAAGGTACATAAAGTATGTCTCCCATCTATTTGTATAAAAAATAAATACATGTAAGAAATACTTATATTGCGAGACATTTGACATTCTCAGCTGTATTGGACTCCTGGACCCCATTGTCATGACGTTGGCCTGGGGGGTAGGTTTATGACAGTCATAAATACCTCTCCCCACCTTTTTCCTGTCTCTATATTCTGGTAATCCGACCAATTGAACATAGGCAGTGGTACTTAATAATGAATATGATGTTAGTTCGGTTGTCATCTGAGACATTCTCATCAATGATAAGATGACATAAACTCTACAGTGGAAAGTCTACACAGCAGAGTTATCGGATTCACATGGAATTGTTGTTCAATTTAAATGTTTGAATATGAAATTATTTGTGATGGGATGAAATGTGATTTTAGCTTCTAAAATGTGAGATTTGGGTTTTCATAAGGTAGGGCTCTGCTCAATCAGCGGCCCGCCCCTGTGAAGGGACATGGGCTATAAAAAAATTCAAACACGCCCTCCTCTCCCTTCCTATATAAAGCCTTGACGACAATATAACTTCCTGTTCCGAGGACGTGAGGACGACGGTCCCATGTCAGAATGGTTCAGATAATAACTACAGAACGAAGCCAACATCAGCGTGAGCTTTGGTTGTGAATGGTATGAACTTTGAACTCTTATTCACTACAGAAGTGATACCTCCGAGCCGTTGAGTTAGCAACAGCCGCTGGGTTAGGAAGGAACAGACAGAGTATCGAGGGTTAGGAAGGAACAGACAGAGTATCCCGTCTACCACACAACGACGTTACTAAAACATATTCAATTTACCAGCAGAGACATTCTTCAAAGGACTCGGTTGGGCAACAAGGCCTTCCATCTACCACCAACCTACCGAAACGCAGCTCAGAGTAAATATTTATTGCATTTTCCTTTTCCAAATGGGTGTTAATTTAGAATGCATAAGATACTGTATTTACGATAGCAAAGCTTCACCCTTTGTTTCTCAGTCTTCCCGCTCTTTTCACTTTCACCCAGCCCCTTTTCTTTTGTGTAACAAGCTGTCATATCTGTTCCTGTTATTTAGTAAATAAATAATTAAACCCAATTTTGTATTGCTGATTCAACTTGTTAGCCAGGGTTCGTGCAGATAACTAAGAATTTACAACTTTCAGATGAGACTGAATTAAGATGACGATTAATATTGACTGCTATTGATGTGAGCTCTTTAAGAGTTTATTCAGAAGATAACAGCTCTATAAATATTATTTTGTGGTGCCCGACTCTCTAGTTAATTACATTTACATGATTAGCTCAATCAGGTAATATTAATTACGGAGAAATGATTTTATAGAATAGCATGTCATATCACTTAATCCGGCATAGCCAAAGACACAACACCATTTACAATCAATCTTCAATCTTTAACAAGTATTTTGTTTCTCACAGACAGGATATCCTTTGTATCACGTTCATACAAGGATTTTCGTGTTCAACATAAAATCCCTATTTCCCGTGGCCGGGTGAGCACTTGAAATGCAAAACATGTTTGACCTCCACCCCCCACCTCTCCTACACTCACATGTACACACACACACACCATGCCCCTGCCCTCACCCCCCCCCCTACCTGTACTGGGTTTTAACTCCAATGGCTCCTATTAGGGGTTGAGGTAGGGCCGCTGACAGGCCAGTCAATACCAATGAGAGGGCTACTTCATTAATGATCTCTAGCGGGCAGCTGAGAGATGGAGGGACCAGAGAAACAGGATGGCCAGACACCACCTGACGCAGACTTCACTTCCTTGGCCAATCGCTCAAACCTCTGTCAGAACCGAAGTAAGCATATTTACGTTTACGAATTCAAGGGATAAGCATCGGGCCTATGTCATAGGCTATCTGAATTTACACATTTACGGGCTAGTTCACCCATTATACTTTCTAGTTCCTTTTTCAGGCCATTTTTGAAAGGAAATGAAAGTGGGTCCAATCACTCCAATTGTGTTTTGTGTGTGTTTGTTTTGGTAAACAAACCCAAAGTGTGATAGCAGCCTCTTTTTTGCTATTTTGGTGACCAGAGGTCACGCAAAAAAAACATTTAGTCAACCTTTTGAAACGATCATGTAACATTTTACACATCTCCGGATTTAGTGTTAGTTTCCCCATTATCTGCTATTGAGGTTACTCTTCCTGTGGTCAAAACATGTAACAACACAATAAGAAATACATAATATACATAAATATACATAGCACTGCATTTACATTACAATTTAACTATTCAGCTGATGCTCCCATCCAGAGTGACCCACAGCTAGAGCATTCATCTTTAGAAAGCAAGGTGAGACAACCACATATCACAGCCGTATCCCAACCACGTATCACATACATAATACAATGCAAAATACAATACAAAATGCATAAAAATGACTGTGTCTCTTCACAGTCTCTGTCGTGCCATACGGTATTCTTTTATATATATATATATATATATATATATATATGTATAAATATATTATATATTTTTATTGCTAGTTTGAGTTACCTGGGGTGGCAGAGAGTTCCATTTAGTCGTGGCTCTATTTAATATCTTAATTGTTTATTACATTTTTTGCTACCTTTATTTAACTAGGCAAGTCAGTTAATTAAGAACAAATTCTTAACAAATTCTTTAAAAAAACAAACATTTTTAAGGCCTTCCTCTGACACCGCCTGCTGTAGAGGTCCTGGATGACAGGAAGCTTGGCCCCAGTGATGTACTGGGCCGTACGTACTACCCTCTGTAGCACTTTGTGGTCGGAGGCCGAGTAGTTGCCATACCAGGCGGTGATGAAACCAGTCAGGATGCTCTCGATGGTGCAGCTGTATAACTTTTTGAGGATCTGAGGACCCATGCCAAATCTTTTCAGTCTCCTGAGGGGGAATAGGCATTGTTGTGCCCTCTTCATGACTGTCTTGGTGTGTTTGGACCAGGATAGTTTGTTGGTGATGTGGACAGCAAGGAACTTGAAGCTCAACCTGCTCCACTACAGCTCCATCGATGAGAATGGGGGCATGCTCGGCCCTCATTTTCCTGTAGTCCACGATCATCTCCTTTGTCTTGATGACATTGAGGGGGAGGTTGTTGTCCTGGCACCACACTGCCAGGTCGCTGACCTCCTACCTATAGGCTGTAATACCATTGTCGGTGATCAGGCCTGCCACTGTTGTGTTGTCGTCAAATTTAACGATGTGTTGGAGTCGTGCTTGGCCGCGCAGTCATGGGTGAACTGGGAGTACAGGAGGGGACCAAGCACGCACCCCTGATGGGGCCCCATGTTGAGGATCAGCGTGGCAGATATATTGTTGCCTACCCTTACCACCTGGGGGTGGCCCATCAGGAAGTCCAGGATCCAGTTGCAGAGGGAGGTGTTTAGTCCCAGGGTTCTTAAATTAGTGATGAGCTTTGAGGGCACTATGGTGTTGAATACTGAGCTGTAGTAAATGAACAGCCTTCTCAAGTATCCCTGTGTTTTCCATGCTCTGTGTGTTAATAGTGTGTTTCTCAGCCTCTGTTCTGGACCTGGGGAACTATGAAGAGACCCCTGGTTGCATGTCTTGTGTGATACCGATGAGTGTTCTGTGTGCCAATTGCTTGAACAGACAGTTAAGTATCTTCAACACAACACCTCACACGAAGACCAATAGTGATGCAGTCAATCTCTCCTCAACTTTTAGCCAGGAGAGATTTACATGCATGTCACTGACATTCACCTTCAGTGTGCAATACGCGCTGCTCTGTTTTGGACCAACTGAAATCAGCCTATGTACTTCTTTGTTGCACCTGACCACACAACTGGACAGTCATCCAGCTGAAACAAAACTAGGGCCTGTAGGACCTGTCTGGTTGACTGAGATATCAAGAAAGCAGAGCAACGGCTTATCATGGACAGACCTCTTCCCATTTTAGTAACCATTGAGTATATTTTATATATATATTTACAAAAAAAATATGGGGGATTGTAAATTATTCAGAAATGACATTGATAGAAGCCACAATCTGCAATATTAAAGCTATATGTTTTCACCATGATAGCTTGTTGACACCCAACAGTTTATAGTCTCTTCCACTTGCTCAATAGTCACATTATTCAATAATAGATAAAGATTAGGTTTAGGGTTTAGCCTGTTGCTAGTTTCCCATTCTAAAACTGACTTGTGGGCTATGTTAAAGGTGTCAGTTATTTATTTTACTGTTGAAGCGACGTGGTTTACTGGTGCATTGTCGGGATAATTGACAGTAATAACAAACACGGGTCTTGGAGGTAGCTGGCGATCCTATCAGATGCAAAAGTATAGCATGGTCCAGCGTAAGGCAGTGATGGAGTTTGCAGTATTGATTCTACAGGGATTGAGGCAGGATGGATGAAGACTATCAACCCTGTTCTCTAGTTGTTGTGGTTACCTCACAATACAACAATGGACGCCTGTGCTTTGAGAGACTGATGTAGACTTTAAGGTCCTGACCGTGTGTCATACGTATTGAGAGGTCACAAAGAGAAATCTTGCAAACATAATCGAGTTGTCTCTTATGAAAGTACAATAGCCTATGACAGTAGTGAGCAGATAAAAAAAGCACAAGATGAAACAGGATGTAATGTATTTTCAGTAGGAACACACGCTTCTCTACATTTGTAAGCGAGATTTGTAATATAATGCAACAGAGTAATACAGAAATTGCAACAGATTTTGAAGAAGGAAAAAATATATGTATTGTGGATCATTAGCAGGTATCTTGTTAACTTCCCTACTGTGGGGCATCAGTCATCGCAGGTCCATTTCAGGGTGAAATTATGTTTATGCCCAGTAAGACACTGCAGAGGTATCTATGTAACATCATTATTTGAAGAGGACACTTCAAATTAACATAATTTAGACTTGAAATTGAATTGCCATTATGTGCATACATTGTGGATGATAATGTGCGCAGGCATGCACACAGACACACAGATACACACACAGACACACACACAGACTCATACACACACATACGCACACACAGAGATATACAGTATCTTTTCCTTTTCCTTTTCTTGATGAAAATTGATATAATCAGGAGTGGCTGCCAGTGTACAAATATACACACGCATTACAACGACCATAACCTAATAGTGCGTTCTGCTAACACATGTGTAGTTAAATGCCAGCGTACCATATAAGACAGAAAGGGCAGCAGCACATCCAACCTTTGGAGTGTGCTATTCAGTGACGTTCAGAGCTGTTCAGATATGTCTAAAATGGGGTCTCTCCTATCCCTGGGAACAGATGAAGCACCTGCACAATCTGCTAGAGGAAAGAGAGGGAGATGTTAACAAGTATTGGTGGCAATTAAACAAAGACTAAAAGACATCTTCAACACATCAGAATATGGACCTGTAGTACAGAACACAGTAAAAACAAATGAGCAGTTATTTTTCTCGTTCTTTCTTTTTCCCTTTAGTTCTGTCTGTGTTTTTATTTCTCTTTTTAGCACGGGACACATTTATTTATTCCTTTCTACCTTTCTTCCTTCCCAAACATTATGAGTTTGATTCACAATATCAAACCCTTCTGCTTAGATTTGGGCTAAGCGTAATGCAGCCATTTAAAGTTACAGTATATGGCCTGGTGTAAAGGCCACCTCTTTGTCACTACTTGCCTCTCGCATTCATTAACGTGACAGGAGAGTAGTTTGTCTTCTCCAGGAGAGAAATGCCAGTTCTGAAAAGAGCTTCATTTGATTAATATTTGAAGTGAGAGTCCATGCCATCTTTATTCCAGGGGAGCCGTTATAGTCAAAGAGTTGCTCCTCTAATTTGATGGTCGAGGCTTTCTGTTTTCTTTGGGGCGCTTTACCCATGATTACTCTGACCTCACTCCCATCATTTAAGCATGCACAGACATATCCGTACTGTAGCACACACAAAACACAGACATTCTGTTTCTAAAGGTAGTTAGAATGCATAAATTAATTTGAAGACAATGACTAAAATAGCTAAATAATGTATTGACACAACAGGACTCAATTATAATGTTTTTATGGGGAGTTTTTAATATATGCATTTTTCTGGCAATCAATCGCATTGAAAACAATACTCACACACTGTGCATGGTCATCGGAAATCTTGAGCTTTCTGTCTGACCAGACCGGCAGAGTGCGGGGCATCGTAGCACTTTGTTCAAGACTGTTCAACACTTAAAGTCGAGTCGGAGAAAGAGAAGGCGATGTAAAGGTTTGCTGAAGGAAGGTCAGTGTCTCTGGCACCACCAGAGTTCTCAGTTTTAGTTTGTGGCTTAACATCAGTGAACCTTTCTCTCCACTGGTGAAGGTTAGGGTCCTTTGTTGGTAGTGCAGAGGACGTGTAACCTCTCCTCCAACATAGACCTTTAAATACACCTTTATATCTTTTTTTCTCTGCAAATGTGACGTAGGATGCTTTAAAGAGTCCAATGGTTTTCATGACACGGGGAAAGCTCTCCTCGACGGATTTTGTCGTCAATTTATTCACTTCAGAAACCAGTCTCTCAATCCACACTTCAAATGGCGGTTGTGTTCAATTTCCTCCCCTCTTGAAAGCAAACTGGTGGCCGCTTTTTCAAGTTATATGTCAGCAGAGAGAGACAGTCTTTCATGTTGAATGCAGCTAAACATCTCGCTATCGCTGTCCTGGAAGCCGGTGAGGAGAGGAGGGAGGGTGTCGTAGTAATAGAGCAGCTGTACAATGACACCTTAGAACTCCACCACCACTGAAACATAACACAACTGAAACATAACACCACTGAAACATAACACAACTGAAACATAACACAACTGAAAAATAACACCACTGAAACATAACACAACTGAAAAATAACACAACTGAAACATAACACAACTGAAAAATAACACAACTGAAACATAACACAACTGAAACATAACACAACTGAAACATAACACAACTGAAAAATAACACAACTGAAACATAACACAACTGCATTCCAACATTATGTATACTACCGTTCAAAAGTTTGGGGTCACTTAGAAATGTCCTTGTTTTTAAAGAAAAGCATAATTGCAATTAAAAAGCCATATCTCAGACTGGCCAAAAACAATTATAGATTAAGATGGGCAAAAGAACACAGACACTGGACAGAGGAACTCTGCCTATAAGGCCAGCATCCCGGAGTCGCCTCTTCACTGTTGACGTTGAGAATGGTGTTTTGCGGATACTATTTAATGAAGCTGCCAATTGAGGACTTGTGAGGCGTCTGTTTCTCAAACTAGACACTAATGTACTTGTCCTCTTGCTCAGTTGTGCACCAGGGCCTCCCACTCCTCTTTCTATTCTGGTTAGAGACTGTTTGCACTGTTCTGTGAAGGAAGTAGGACACAGCGTTGTACGAGATCTTCAGTTTCTTGGCAATTTCACAAATGGAATAGTCTTCATTTCTCAGAACAAGAATAGACTGACGAGTTTCAGAAGAAAGTTATTTGCTTCTGGCCATTTTGAGCCTGTAATCAAACCCACACATGCTGATGCTCCAGATACTCAACTAGTCTAAAGAAGGACAGTTTTCAGCTGTGCTAACATAATTGCAAAAGGGTTTTCTAAGGATCAGTTAGCCTTTTAAAATGATAAACTTGGATTAGTTAATGCAACATGCCATTGGAACACAGAAGTGATGGTTGCCTCTGGGACTCTGGGCCTCTGTACTATTGTAGCTGTTTCCAGCTTCAATAGTCATTTACAACATTAACAATGTCTACACTGTATTTCTGATCAATTTGATGTTATTTTAATGGACAAAGATGTCATGCTTTTCAACCGTTCGCTGCCTGCACCCGCACGCCTGACCAGCATCACCACCCTGGATGGTTCCGACCTTGAATATGTGGACATCTATAAGTACCTAGGTGTCTGGCTAGACTGTAAACTCTCCTTCCAGACTCATATCAAACATCTCCAATCGAAAATCAAATCAAGAATCGGCTTTCTATTCCGCAACAAAGCCTCCTTCACTCACGCCGCCAAACTTACCCTAGTAAAACTGACTATCCTACCGATCCTCGACTTCGGCGATGTCATCTACAAAATTGCTTCCAACACTCTACTCAGCAAACTGGATGCAGTTTATCACAGTGCCATCCGTTTTGTCACTAAAGCACCTTATACCACCCACCACTGCGACTTGTATGCTCTAGTCGGCTGGCCCTCGCTACGTATTCGTCGCCAGACCCACTGGCTCCAGGTCATCTACAAGTCCATGCTAGGTAAAGCTCCGCCTTATCTCAGTTCACTGGTCACGATGGCAACACCCATCCGTAGCACGCGCTCCAGCAGGTGTATCTCACTGATCATCCCTAAAGCCAACACCTCATTTGGTCGCCTTTCGTTCCAGTTCTCTGCTGCCTGTGACTGGAACGAATTGCAAAAATCGCTGAAGTTGGAGACTTTTATCTCCCTCACCAACTTCAAACATCTGCTATCTGAGCAGTTAACCGATTGCTGCAGCTGTACATAGTCTATCGGTAAATAGCCCACCCATTTTTACCTACCTCATCCCCATACTGTTTTTATGTATTTACTTTTCTGCTCTTTTACACACCAGTATCTCTACCTGTACATGACCATCTGATCATTTATCACTCCAGTGTTATTAATCTGCAAAATTGTAATTATTCGCCTACCTCCTCATGCCTTTTGCACACTATGTTTATAGACTCCCCTTTTTTTCTACTGTGTTATTGACTTGTTAATTGTTTACTCCATGTGTAACTCTGTGTTGTCTGTTCACACTGCTATGCTTTATCTTGGCCAGGTCGCAGTTGCAAATGAGAACTTGTTCTCAACTAGCCTACCTGGTTAAATAAAGGTGAAATAAAATAAAAAATAAAACAAATGTCCTGACCTTAGTTCCTTTTTTATGTCGCTATTTTAGTTTGGTCAGAGTGTGAGTTGGGGTGGGCATTCTATTTTTTTGTTCTATGTTTTGTATTTCTGATTTTGGCCTGGTATGGTTCCCAAACAAAGGCAGCTGTCAATCGTTGTCACTGATTGAGAACCATACTTAGGCAGCCTGTTCTCCCACTATGGGTTGTGGGTAGTTATTCTTTGTTTAGTGTGTTTTGCACCTGACGGAGCTGTTTCGGTTGTTTCTTTTGTTCCTTGTTGTATTTAGTGTTCAGTTTATTAAAATAATGATGAACACTTACCACGCTGCATCTTGGTCCTCACCTTCTTCCACCAACGGTCTTTACATTTCTAAGTGACCCCAAACTTTTGAACGGTAGTGTATATATATATATATATATAGTCTACATACTGTACTACAGCAACAATGGTACATAATGGCTTTGAGGCTTTTCCTACTGACTTACAGCATGATCCAGTGTAGGCCTACAATGCATGGTAATTGAACGTGACCATTTCTGACTACACGGCATCTGTTCTATCTGCTATATTTCTGTTCAGAGACATTTGCACGGTATGTGTTGTGTACAGTTTCAGTGCCACAGCAGGCCTCTGTTACACATCACGACCATGTTGTTTTTCATTTTCGCTCTTATTCAAGCAATTATAGTCTGAGATGTAATACACACAAATGTTCCAGCGTCATACTGCGTAGCGCTGGTCTCTCCCAGCAGACAATGTGATGTAATAATGCTTTTCTCGCCACGGACTCAAGCGGGGACGCTACCAGCACATGACATCAGCCATGGTCATCTCATGGGTGCAGTAGGGACTAACCCTTTCCGTAGTGAACTAAAGAGATCACGTGTTGGTATGGTTTAGTAGATATTTAAAGAAGAAAACTGTGATGAAATCTCATGGTGTTTTGAATCGTGTCAAATGAAAGAGAAGAACCTACTTGAAGAATGCAATATTTAAAGGAAGTTATTATGTTATTCCGACTTTAAATTAAATGAGAACCATTAACCATCATTATGTATATCCTCTTTCTTTGGTTTACAGACACACATATCAGGCAAAAGCCCTCCCTAAAACGCAATACAATCATTCAAATGTTTATTATGTTTATTGTTAAAATGTGAGACCTTGTCATGTCAAATTAAGTGCAATTCAGGAAAATAATGATAACATTTTCACTTGTATGAATCATTAGTGATCAATAACACTGAATTGACAAACAGGAAGAAAATGGTACTGGACTGGAGGATATTAAGTTTCATGTATTTACATCAAAATGAACAAGTGTCTAATTTTCAACTTAGACTTGACAAGGGTACTCTCCATATTTCATAAATGTTTGGCATCACAAGGACATGATCTGAAAAAGATTTGAATTAAAATATTGAAAAATAATTACACAGTATTTTGATTCGTATTCCCGCTGTACAATGTATCATATTAAACATGTATTACAGTCTGAACATGTTGGAGAGAAAAGAGAGGAGAATTGATGTCCTTTGAGTTTGTAGCATAGTGGATTCTGGCCTTGCGTGCTGCCAAGCAAATAAAATGGTCATACTTCAGGAGGCTAAGAAAATAAATTATTTACAAATCTACATATTAAGGAAAGTTTCCTGTCATTATTTTGAGCTGAAATGGCATTGACCCCAAGCCTGTTCTAGTGTGTTGGCTGAGTTTGAACCCAGTAATGTTGGCTGGTGTCCAGACGTATGGCACAACGCTCAGCCCTACAGACAGCACCTCCATAAGAGACCAATAAATCATAGCCCTGACCTTTGCTGGCACTGGGGACCTTAGCGCTTCAAAT
The DNA here is from genome assembly GCF_018296145.1 of Oncorhynchus tshawytscha. Taxonomy (NCBI): domain Eukaryota; kingdom Metazoa; phylum Chordata; class Actinopteri; order Salmoniformes; family Salmonidae; genus Oncorhynchus; species Oncorhynchus tshawytscha. The sequence goes on along the minus strand of NC_056434.1, from coordinate 70,178,923 downwards.
GCTAAAGACGAGAGGAAGATTGAGAGTTTTAAAGCAAGTGATAAAGTGCTGTCTGAACACTCTTCTTCTTCTCTCAATGTCCCCTCACTCACCCCCATTCACCTTCTGTCTCTCTCTCTGTCTTTGTGTCTCTGTCTGTCTATTCTTTTAAGGTGTATCTCCTTCCTTTTCTGTCCCTTTGGGTCAAAATCTTCTGACCTTTGAGAACCTTTGGTGTAACAGGGGGTACTGTTAATTGGGGGGAAACTTTGTTTGGAGAAGACCGCTTTTCTTCCTCTGCTGTGTGGTTTAATGCTGCGTAGAACCTTGATTCTCTATATGCCATGTTAAAACCAACTCCCCCCCTCTCTCTCCTCCCATCCATCCTCCCCCTGCCCCCTATCTGCCGGTGCGCCGGTGGTGGTGGAAGGCTTCCATATGTGATCCGTCATGTCGGGGCGATGGATGCTGTCGGTTGGCCGTGGTCGCCCAGCGTGGGGGCTGGCCGGGCGAGAGGGAAGCGCGCCAGCTCGCCCTGCCACACGGCTGGGGGGCACATTAACCCAGGAGTGGCAGAGGAGCGGAGGGGAGCAGGTCGTAAGGAGGGAATGGGGAGGGCTAGCTGCTGCTCAGGTGTTCTGACATATGTTAGCTGTGTAAGACCAGACCTCCACATCTTACCCCCTATAGCGAAGAGCAACACACCCGTGTCTGCAGAGAGAGGGGAGGAGAGATGAGGAGTGGGGGAAGGAGAAAAGGGAGGAGAGGGGGTGAGATTAAAGATCAAGCTGCACAGCTTTCAGAATGGAAGAAAGCGGGAGTAAAAAGAGAAACAGAAGGAGAGTGGAAAGGGAGAAGAAGAGATTGGGGAATGGCGTTTTTGGCACCAAACCCAGGCAGCATGCTGCTATCTCCCTTCCTACTCCTTCTTACCTGCTGTGATACTTAGACTGATGATTAATAATGAATCATAATGCCCTGGTCCTGATGGTAGAAGGAAGTCGTCCCTAAGGTCAGATTTGCGTTTAACCCCCAAAACAGTTAGGATTTGGGGAGGGTAAAATGATCACAGATCTGTGTCTAAGGGCGACTTAAATCAAATCAAATCAAAGTGTATTGGTCACGTACACAGGTTAGCTGATGTTAAAGTGAGTGCAGCGAAGTGCTTATGTTACTAGCTCCTGTTACAATGCAGTATTTCTGCCTGGAATGGTTCTGATGTTGAACAGTGAACATTTACTATAAGACATTACATAAAAATGCTTTCCTATACTATGCAGTAGCCTTTGTTCTCGTTGTTAAGCACTGTATGGAAAATTACTTATTACATTTAATTCTGATTGCCACAAAAATGTGGCCCATGCAGAGAAGGATGGAAGCAGAAGAGAGGTGACATCACATGGATGATTCTAACTGTGACTGGGGGGGGGTTCAAAGTGACATATCCACCAGCTGTTGACAAGGCACTGACCTTTTCTGTGGCCCAGGGTGACCGGCGGTTTAGCTTTCCAACTTTTCCCATGTAAACTTGACCGCTGACATTTCCATGGCTCAGTGCAGTGGGGTACTCTCAGGGGAGAGAGTGCTAAACATAACGCAGACCGGAGCTGAGCTTCTCTGACAGGGAACATTTACATACTGTACCTTTATATCTGGAATTTCAAGGTTTGTTAGAACGAAGAGTTTTGTGTTTACGCTCGCGGTGGCGATGAGGATGATGAGGCTGAGGAAGAGGGGGAGAACTTTGTTACCAGTAAAATGCACGTTGACTACAGGAAACGGAAGGCTGAGCATGAACCCCATCCACATCGACGGTGCTGAGGTGGAGCGGGTTGAGAGCTTCAAGTTCCTCGGTGTCCACATCACTAAGGAATTGACATGGTCCACGCACACCAACACAGAAGAAGGCATGACAATGCCTCTTCCCCCTCAGTAGGCTGAGAATATTTGGCAAAAAGTTCTACAACTGCTCCATTGAGATCATCTTGACTTGCTGCATCACCACTTGGTACGGCAACTGCTTGGCATCTGACCGCAAGGCGCTACAATCAATCAATCAAATGTATTTATGAAGCACTTCTTACATCAAGTGATGTCACAAAGTGCTGTACAGAAACCCAGCCTAAAACCCCAAACAGCAAGCAGTGCAGGTGTAGAAGCAAGGTGGCTAGGAAAAACTCCCTAGAAAGGCCGGAACCTAGGAAGAAACCTAGAGACGAACCAGGCTATGTGGGGTGGCCAGTCCTCTTCTGGCTGTGCTGGGTGGAGATTATAACAGAACATGGCCAAGATGTTCAAACATTCATAGATGACCAGCAGGGTCAGATAATAATAATCACAGTGGTTGTAGAGGGTGCAACAGGTCAGCACCTCAGGAGTAAATGTCAGTTGGCTTTTCATGGCCGATCATTCAGAGTATCTCTACCACACCTGTTGTTTGTAGAGAGTTGAAAACAGCAGGTCTGGGACAAGGTAGCACGTCCGGTGAACAGGTCGGGGTTCCATAGGCACAGGCAGAACAGTTGAAACTGTAGCTGCAGCACAACCAGGTGGACTGGGGACAGCAAGGAGTCATCATTCCAGGTAGTCCTGAGGCATGGTCCTAGGGGTCAGGTCCTCTGAGAGAGAGAGACAGAGAGAAAGAGAGAGAAAGAGAGAGAATTATAGAGCATACTTAAATTCACACAGGACACCAGATAAGACAGGAGAAATACTCCAGATTTAACAGACTGACCTTAGCCCCCCGACACAAACTATTGCTGCATAAATAATGGAGGCTGAGACTCGAGGGGTCGGGAGACACTGTGGCCCCGTCCAACGATACCCCCGGACAGGGCCAAACAGACAGAGGGTACATCTCTGGGGCCGAGCTCCCTGCCATTCAGGATCTCTATACCAGGCGGTGCTAGAGGAAGGCCCATAATATTACAAAGACTCCAGCTACCCAAGTCATAGACTGTTCTCTTTGCTACCGCACGGCAAGCAGTACCAATGTCTGGGATGGGCCCGTAAGCATTTCACTGTTAGTCTACACCTGTTGTTTACGGAGCATGTGACGTGTAAAATAAATTTTATTTGATGAAACTGTCAGTGAATGACACCATCCCAATACCCACACACACGGTGAACTGGACCCCTCCGCCACAATGACCTCTAACAGGGGCAGAAGTAGGTAAGTAATAGAACCAGTTACCTTGAGAAAGAGAGGGAAAGAGAGAGAAAGAGAAAATCATCTGCAAGCGAGACGACAGATAAAGAGAAAAGGAGAGAGTAGGGCTGTGTGTGTGTATGAGAGAGAGAAAGAGAGAAGGAAAGAGTGAAAGAGAGAGAGAGAGAGACGGTGGAGGAGATAGTGGTCCCAGTGACGGAGATAAAAGCTACATTACATGAAATTAATGGAGGTTGGACGAGCAGTACATGAATCACTGTTTCAACAGTAGGAGACGCACACAAAGGAAAAGAGGAATGTGAGCACTAACTACAGCTTCAAAGGTTCCTCATTTAACCAACCTGCATGCTATCCTGACAGACAGCCAGAGAGAGAGAGAGAGAGAGAGAGAGAGAGAGAGAGAGAGAGACAGACAGACAGACAGACAGAGAGACAGAGACAGAGAGAGAATGAGAGAGATAGAGAGAGAATGAGAGAGAGGAAATGAGAGAGATAGAGAGAGAGAGACAGAGAGAGAGACAGAGAGAGAGACAGAGAGGGAGAGAGAGGCAGAGAGGGAGAGAGAGGCAGAGAGAGACAGAGAGAGATAGAGAGAGAATGAGAGACAGAGAGAGAGAGAGAGACCGCGAGAGAATGAGATAGATAGAGAGAGAATGAGAGACAGAGAGAGAGAGAGAGAGAGAGACCGCGAGAGAATGAGATAGATAGAGAGAGAATGAGAGACAGAGACAGAGACAGAGAGAGAGAGAGAGACCGCGAGAGAATGAGATAGATAGAGAGAGAATGAGAGACAGAGAGAGAGAGAGAGAGCGAGACAGGGAATGAGAGAGATAGAGAGAGAATGAGAGAGAGACAGAGAGAGACAGAGAGAGACAGAGAATGAGAGAGAGAGAATGAGAGAATGAGAGACAGAGAGAGAGAGAGAGAGAGATAAGAGCGATAGAGAGAGAATGAGAGACGGGGAGAAAGAGAGAGAGAGAGAGAGAGAGAGAGAGAGAGAGAGAGAGAATAAGAGCGATAGAGAGAGAATGAGAGACAGAGAGAGAGAGAGAGAATAAGAGAGAGAATAAGAGAAAGAGAATGAAAGGGAGAGAATGAAAGACAAAGAATGAGAGAAAGGGAGAGAGAGGGGGGGACAGGGTATGAGAGTGAGATGGAGAGAGAGAGGGGAGAGAGCACAGAGGGAGATGGAGAGGGGGAGAAAAGAGGATAGACCGTCACATAGGGAGAAAGAGAGTAAGTCTGGGAGAAAAAAGGGAGAAACAGCAGTAGCTAGAATGAATGAGAGCATATGAGCGTTACGGGCGCTTCATGCCTTCCTTTCTCAGCCCATATCAAAAACTGTTTAATGAAAGTTAAATAGTTTTTGAGGAGTGCGCTGACTGGAACAGATGAGATTGTGGCACGGGGAGTTGTCAAGGCTTTGTTGGCGGGCGCACACCCTTCCTGCTCTGGGGCTGCCACCAGTGTGACACACACAAAGGGCATATGCAGATACACACACCACACCACCCGCCATGTTGGTCATAAAAAGATGAAGAGGTTTCCCTCCCCCCTTTCTCCCCTGTTCCCTTTCTCGACTCTGCTCTGGCTTGTTCATCTGTGAATAAATCTCTGTAATTTGAAAGTGACAAGGAAGAGATTTATGAAGGAATAAGTGCCCGTTTCTGGAGGAATTTATAGTGCAGTGCAAGGGATATGCAGATGAGTGTGCAAGGGGAAGCAGAGGTAGAGCAGGTACAGGGCCATGTGACGGAGAGAGAGAGAGAGAGAGAGAGAGAGAGTGTATGTATGTGTATGTGTGCATGTGTTTGTGTGTTATGACAGAGGGCCTGAAGTAGCCTTTGACCTGCCATAGATTCTATACCCTTTCTCACCTACTCCCCTGTTTCTCACCTACTCCCCTGTTTCTCACCTACTCCCTTGTTTCTCACCCACTCCCCTGTTTCTCACCCACTCCCCTGTTTCTCACCTACTCCCTTGTTTCTCACCCACTCCCCTGTTTCTCACCTACTCCCCTGTTTCTCACCTATTCCCCTGTTTCTCACCTATTCCCCTGTTTCTCACCTACTCCCCTGTTTCTCACCTACTCCCCTGTTTCTCACCCACTCCCTGTTTCTCACCCACTCCCCTGTTTCTCACCCACTCCCCTGTTTCTCACCCACTCCCCTGTTTCTCACCTACTCCCCTGTTTCTCACCTACTCCCCTGTTTCTCACCTACTCCCATTGCTCACCCAGTCCCCTGTTTCTCACATACTCCCCTGTTTCTCACCCACTCCCCTGTTTCTCACCCACTCCCCTGTTTCTCACCTACTCCCCTGTTTCTCACCTACTCCCCTGTTTCTCACCTACTCCCCTGTTTCTCACCCACTCCCCTGTTTCTCACCCACTCCCATTGCTCACCCAGTCCCCTGTTTCTAACCCACTCCCCTGTTTCTCACCCACTCCCATTGCTCACCCAGTCCCCTGTTTCTCACCTACTCCCCTGTTTCTCACCTACTCCCCTGTTTCTCACCTATCCCCTGTTTCTCACCTATTCCCCCGTTTCTCACCTACTCCCCTGTTTCTCACCTACTCCCCTGTTTCTCACCCACTCCCCTGTTTCTCACCCACTCCCCTGTTTCTCACCCACTCCCCTGTTTCTCACCCACTCCCCTGTTTCTCACCCACTCCCCTGTTTCTCACCTACTCCCCTGTTTCTCACCTACTCCCCTGTTTCTCACCTACTCCCATTGCTCACCCAGTCCCCTGTTTCTCACATACTCCCCTGTTTCTCACCCACTCCCCTGTTTCTCACCCACTCCCCTGTTTCTCACCTACTCCCCTGTTTCTCACCTACTCCCCTGTTTCTCACCTACTCCCCTGTTTCTCACCCACTCCCCTGTTTCTCACCCACTCCCATTGCTCACCCAGTCCCCTGTTTCTAACCCACTCCCCTGTTTCTCACCCACTCCCATTGCTCACCCAGTCCCCTGTTTCTCACCCACTCCCCTGTTTCTCACCCACTCCCATTGCTCACCCAGTCCCCTGTTTCTCACCCACTCCCCTGTTTCTCACCCACTCCCATTGCTCACCCAGTCCCCTGTTTCTAACCCACTCCCCTGTTTCTCACCCACTCCCATTGCTCACCCAGTCCCCTGTTTCTCACCCACTCCCCTGTTTCTCACCCACTCCCATTGCTCACCCAGTCCCCTGTTTCTAACCCACTCCCCTGTTTCTCACCCACTCCCATTGCTCACCCAGTCCCCTGTTTCTCACCCACTCCCCTGTTTCTCACCCACTCCCATTGCTCACCCAGTCCCCTGTTTCTCACCCACTCCCCTGTTTCTCACCCACTCCCATTGCTCACCCAGTCCCCTGTTTCTCACCCACTCCCATTGCTCACCCAGTCCCCTGTTTCTAACCCACTCCCCTGTTTCTCACCCACTCCCATTGCTCACCCAGTCCCCTGTTTCTAACCCACTCCCCTGTTTCTCACCCACTCCCATTGCTCACCCACTCCCCTGTTTCTCACCCACTCCCATTGCTCACCCAGTCCCCTGTTTCTAACCCACTCCCCTGTTTCTCACCCACTCCCATTGCTCACCCAGTCCCCTGTTTCTCACCCACTCCCCTGTTTCTCACCCAGTCCCCTGTTTCTCACCCACTCCCCTGTTTCTCACCCACTCCCATTGCTCACCCAGTCCCCTGTTTCTCACCCACTCCCCTGTTTCTCACCCAGTCCCCTGTTTCTAACCCACTCCCCTGTTTCTCACCCACTCCCATTGCTCACACTGTTAAAACAATACAAAGTAAATATTACACTCACACAAGTCCACTCTCTCTCTCCTTACCTACTTTATAAATCCAGCCTCCTGTCTCTACCTCTTTCTTGGTTGTGTACTGAATCTTTCTATCTGTAGTGAAGGAGAAGTGTCACTAAAGGGAGGATGGATGGCAGCCCTATAGCCTACACTTACTCTAGTCTTTCCGATGAATCGGTTGTGCCCATCTCTACAAATGACATAACCCCAACTATGGGACATGCGCAACAAGCTCTCACAGTCTCACAACGGAACTAGACATTCATCCATGTTTCTCAAACGTCAAATTTCCAAGTTGTTCCAAACATCAAATGTCAAAGTGTTTAAGGTTAAGTTTAGGCATGAACTTTGAAACGCCCTCGCAAAACCCAAACCTACTTGAATGTAACAGCACTCACAGTTGCCCCTAGTGGCCTGTTTCCACAACATTTCCGTCATCCTCAGATATGGATAGACTTGTAATCTCAGGTGACCTGGCTGGACATGCTCCTGGTTGTGTCAAAGCCACTGTTTAATCACATTATCAGCAGGTCCTCAGGCCAGAGAAAGAATAAAGCAGCCTCTGTATGACAAGGGGACAAAGGTTAGAGTTCACGGGGTGAACAAAGTTCACTAGCATGACCAGACGATCCCAAGATTACTGAACAGAACATCCAAAGATGACTTTTCTTTTTATATTTTACAGCCCTTCAAAAGAATCCCAATGTTGAGAGGGTAACCCCAGGGAGACTTTGTGGCAATGTTGTGTCTTAGTGGGAAGCCTTGTGACTACCGCTCCCTGAGTTCACATGATGTGTCTTGAGCCTTGACTTGTCACCCTTTTTTAAAAGCCATGCATTTATTTGCACATTTCTGAGTTATGGGGCTAAGCCAGGAATAATGTGGAGTATTGAGATCAGGTCAAACATGTCGCAAGCTACCGCTATATTAAAAAGGGTTCATGTGAGGTCAGACTGATAGGGTGTTATACAATTCCATAATGTCAATTCCTGTATTTATATTTTTAATCACTGATAATCCATGCTTATAAACCCGTTATTCAAACCAATAGAAATCCTAAGGACAAAGGTTATAGAAGGATTGTGTAGATGGTTGAGCTACCACCAGAATTGGTTTGGATTACTGTTTTGATTTGTGAAAAAAAAAAAGTCAAATTGAAAACAGAATACAGTTGGAGAGTGCCTGTCACTTGAAAGGACAAACAAAGGGTTCAGGCCTATTAATTTCATCATCCTTCATCAGTGAGAGGAAAAACACACACACGAACACAACACGAACACACACAAACACACAGAGTTTCTAAACTGCAAACTCTGTGTGTGTGTCTGTTGGCCGACTGACACCATACTGTAATTAGCCGCTGCATTAAGACTGGCCCTGTAATGTACCACGGGGGAATGATGATGTTAGAAGCGGCCCAGTGGTCCTACCCTTAAGCTGTCATTCCTTTACATGACAACAACCAGTCAGGTTGAGGGCTGGGGACCAACGTAGCTTACTGGACACTACAGTCGGGACATAGACCATAATTGGGGTAAGTGTGTTTGAATTGTTTAGTGAGGTGGGGGGTGATTGTGGGGGAGTGTTACAATTCCCCCCGCCCCACCACCACACACACACACACATGCACACGCAAACATTATTTGTGAGGGGGTTAACACGGCTAAGACTCAGCAGAGAAAGAGAACGAGAGAGAGAGAGAGAGAGAGGAGGGAGAGAGAGAGGGGAGGGAGAGAGAGAGAGAGAGAGAGAGAGAGAGAGAGAGAGGTGTAGACCAGAGGATTGTTTATCGACTGGGAAAGAGGTTCTCTTTCTCTAGGCGAGTTAAGTCAGCCTCCTCTTTGTTTGACGCTGCCCATTTGAGGAAAGCTTATCCCTGACCTTCTGCCGCAGAGACTGATGACAAGGACAGCGCACACTAACCTTGACATTCAGCAGGCTAAATGGCTTTTTCCACAAGCAGTCAGCAAACAGGCAGACAGGCAGCAGGCAGCTCCGGGAGAGAGAGCCACCGGCTAATGAATGTGGACTGGCCTGGCCTGGCCTGGCCTGGCCTGGCCTGGGCTGGCGTGGGCTGGGCTGGGCTGGGTTGGCCTGGGCTGTGGAGGATCAAGAGAACATCTGAGACACATCAACCACTACTGGAGGGAAGAGATGTACTGAGGAGAGGTAAGGAGAGAATTAGGATAGAGAGAGAGAGAGAGAGAGAGAGAGAGAGAGAGAGAGAGATGAGATGATATGAGATGAAAGGGGGAAGAAATAGGAGCCAGTCCCATAGTGTGTGTGCAGGAATTGAACGTACACATGCACAGGCTAAAGCCTACTCCAACTGATACGCTAACTTTGGTAATTAATACAACGCAGAAATGCTAACCAGCACAGCATTAGCAAACCAGCACAACCTCACAACACACATATCAATTCATCACCTCTCCTTAGCATACTGTATCTCCAGCATAGCCAGGGCTGGTAGCTCATTGTCCTTTGTCCCTAATGGTAGAAGATGACATCTGGTGAAAACAGCACTAACCTTTCTACTTGCTTACACTCCACACTGACAAGACCAGAGGAGGAGAGGAAGGAGGCATTGAGGAGGGAGAAGAGGAAAGGAAAAGAGGTGACCTCTCCAAAGTTTACCCATCAGCCTACTGAGAGAGGGAGCTAAGGCCTAATGAGGGGCCCTAAGGAATTCTGGGAAGTCGCCTCTCAAAGAGTGGCCAAATGGCGAGGTGGAGGTGGGCAGCAGGCGAGAGAGTGTGTGTGTTTTGTGTGTCTGTCACTACTTTCCTCCTTGGGGGTGAGTTTTAGGAAGGCACTCAGAGTTATGTGTCATCTGGGCTCTCTAAATGGCCCGCGGATGAGTGTTTCTATCTCTCCTAACTCTAAATGGCCCGCGGATGAGTGCTTTATTTCTGTAGCTTTTCTTGTTGAGGGTTAGTTTAGTATGTCCTTCGCTGGGACCTCTCTCTCTTTCTGTCTTTCTCTCTTTCTTTCTCTCTTTCTCTCTCTCTTTCTGTCTTTCTCTCTTTCTTTCTCTCTTTCTCTCTCTCTCTCTCTCTCTCTCTCTCTCTCTCTCGCTCTCTCTCTCTTTTTTTTCAAATTCAAATTGCTTTCTTGGCATGGAAATTGTGACCACATACAATGTCAAAGCAAACATATAGACATATTAAATCAATGATGACGCAGATTATAATAGGAAACATAATAATACTCAATGAGTATATCAATGAGGACACTACAGTAAGAAATGATTGAGGCCAAAAATGAAATAGTGAGAAAGATACAAGTAGGAATGTTGTTGCTCTGGTTGGATGTTTCACTGGCTGTCCCTACGGGTGTGGCAGGAAGCTACATACTTTGCATCTAATATGGCACAAAGTAAATAAATAAAAAATTGTTTTCTGTTTTGGTTTCAACATTTTGGGAAAGAAAATTGCCAGTAAGTCTGTATAGTTCTGGCAGTGTAGGAGAAAATGCAGCTCTGTCTCAACCTCTCTCTGAGGGCAGACTGAGCACAACCTGTCCTCTCTGGGTAGCCAAATTTGTCTGTGACGGATGGTTTCTCTGGCCAGGATAAGCTCACTGAGTCTGTACATAGTCAGTTTTTTTTATCAGTCACGGTACTTCAAGATCACCACTGTTCCTGTACCCAAAAAAGCAAAGGTAACTGAACTAAATGACTATCGCCCCCATAGCACTCACTTCTGTCGTCATGAAGTGCTTTGAGAGGCTAGTTAAGGATCGTATCACCTCCACCTTACCTGACACCCTAGACCCACTTCAATTTGCATACCGTCACAATGGATCCACAGACGAAAGAATCGCCATCGCACTGTACACTGCCCTGTCCCATCTGGACAAGAGGAATACCTACTGTATGTAAGAATGCTGTTCATTGACTACAGCTCAGCCTTCAACACCATAGTACTCTAAAAGCTCATCATAAACTTCTTCGGGATCAAGCTAACATAGGCTAATGTAATTAGCATGAAGTTGTAAGTAACAAGAACATTTTCCAGGACATTGACATATCTGATATTGGCAGAAAGCTTAAATTCTTGTTAACTAACTGTACTGTCCAATTTACAGTAGCTATTACAGTGAAATAATACCATGCTATTGTTTGAGGAGAGTGCACACTTTTGAACATGAAAAGTTATTAATAAACAAATTAGGCACATTTGGGCAGTCTTGATACAATACTTTGAACAGAAATGCAATGGTTCATTGGATCAGTCTAAAACTTTGCACATACTCTGCTGCCATTTAGTGGCCAAAATCTAAATTGCACCTGGGCTGCAATAATACATTATGACCTTTCTCTTGCATTTCAAAGATGACGGTACAAAAACAAATGCTAAAGAACGGTTATTATTTTCTTTGTATTATCTGTTACCAGATCTATTGTGTTATATTCTCCTACATTCCTTTCACATGTCCACAAACTTCAAAGTGTTTCCTTTCAAATGGTACCAAGAATGTGCATATCCTTGCTTCAGGGCCTGAGCTACAGGCAGTTACATTTGGGTATGTCATTTTAGCCAAAAATGTAAAAAGGGGCAGAAGCTTGGTACCCTGGGTCTGAACCCCGCCTTGTTCAACTGGATCCTGGACTTCCTGACGAGCCGCCCCCAGGTGGTGAATGTAGGAAACAACCCTTCCACTTCGCTATCCTCAACACTGGGGCCACACAAGGGTGCGTGCTCAGCCCCCTCCTATACTCCCTGTTCACCTGTGATTGCATGTCTACGCACACCTCCACCTAAATCATCAAGTTTGCAGGTAACACAACAGCAGTAGGCCTGATTCCCAACAATGACGAGACAGCCCACAGGGAGGAGGTGAGGGCCCTGGCGGAGTGGTGCCAGGAAATTAACCTCTCCCTCAATGTCAACAAAACAAAGGAGCTGATCGTGGACTTCAGTAGACAGCAGAAGGAGCACGCTTCCATCTACATCGGCAGGGCCACAGTGCAGAAGGAGAAAAGCTTCAAGTTCCTCAGCGTATACATCACTGACAATCTGAAATTAGGTGAAGAAGGCACAACAGTGCCTGGTATGGCACCTACACTGCCCGCAACAGCAAGGTTCTCTAGAGGGAGGTGCGGTCTGTCCAACGCATCACTGGGGGCATACAGCCTGTCCTCCAGGACACCTACAGATGTCACAGGAAGGTCAAAAAGATTTGGCCTTCTTCGGGCTGTTGCGGTGACTGTATCACCACCACACCGGCGGTCACTAGTCTTCGAAGGCAGTCAAATTCCACATGAGCGTTTAGTCACGGTAATTAGGCTTCTCCAAGCTCTGATGCTGCTGCTGGTCATTAGTGGCCTACCAAACTTGCTAACTGCCTGGTACTCAGCACTCTATTGTCCCTCTAATCACTCTGACATCAATGCAAATGTAATCAAAAATCTAATCAAACACTTCACGAGAGCCCATAAGTTCATGTTGCGCGACATTTTTATAGGCTATGCAATTGAGTGAAGAAACAGAGTGGTGGCCATTAATAAAAAGAGGAGGATCCCATCAGCTTTCTATAGGCTAGGCCTACTATATTTATTTCTCAACTTTCCTAATATTAAGCACATTGCTTATATTTACAACAGGAGTGTACCCTACCTGGCTGGCATAAAAAAAATATGAAATGTGTGCATAGATGACATGTATTTTTTCATCTGCCCCTGTTTCGATACAGGTGCAGGATAATGGTCCATAATGGTCCAGGTAGCCTAGTAGTTAGAGCCCTGGGCCAGTAACCGAAAAGTTGCTAGATCGAATCCCTGAGCTGAGCAGGCCTTCATTGTCAATAAGAATTTGTTCTTAACTGACATGTCTAGTTAAATTTAAAAAATAACTGGCATATGAATCTAATTTTATTTGTCACGTGCAGAATACAACAGGTGAAATGCTTACTTACAAGCCCTTAACCAACAATGCAAATAGACTGGGAGGCCATTTGACTAGCTGAATCTTATGGCTTGGGGGTAGAAGCTGTTAAGAAGCCTTTTGGACCTAGACTTGGCGCTCCGGTATTTAAGCAGCATGTGAGTTTGCGGAAGATCATTCTCACCACAAAATGCACCTTTATAATAAAAGCATTACATGCATAATTGTATTTGCGGTCACATTTGATAATGGTGTTTTCCACTAATGGAACATTCATGCTTATAGCCTACTGCCATGTGCGCATTTCTGAGCTTATAATGTGAAGAAATAGCCTAATAGTTGAACGTTTTAAGCTAAATGTTCTGATCTGTTGTGTCAGCCGCATTGCATAAAAAAAGTGTTTTGATGCTAGTGGTATAAGGACACAAGGCGAGACCCAAATACAGACACAGGAGGCAGATGGTAGAGCTACGAAATTGGTTATAACAAAGGGAGTAGGCAAAGGCATGTCGGGGACAGGCGAGAGTTCATAAACCAAGTCAGAGTCCAAACAGTACCACACAATAGGGAGTCTCGAGGTCAGGCCAGGCAGGAGTCAGAAACCAGATCCGAGTCCAAAAACAGTACAAGGGAATAGGCAGGCTGGTAGTTAGAACAGACAGAGTGTTCAGGCAGGCGGGTTCAGAGTCAGGACAGGCAAGGGTCGGAACCAGGAGGACTAGAAACAAACTGAGACTGGGAAAAATAGGAGCAAGGAAAAATGCTGGTTGACTTGGCAAACAAGACGAACTGGCACAGAGAGACAGGAAACACCAGGATATGTACACCGGGGATAATACACGACACCTGGAAGGGGAAGGAGACAATCACAAGGACAGGTGAACCAGATCAGGTTGTGACAAGTGGTTGTATTAATTTGGGCTCTATCGCATCCCACAATGATCCCAGACTGTTTGGAATAAGCACAGAATAGAATAGGTCAACTTTTGTACGATGGGGAATAGTAGATTCGGGGCTCCCTAGTGGCGCAGCGGTCTAAGACACTACATCACAGTGCAAAAGGCGTGATTGGGAGTCCCATAGGGTGGCACACAATTGGCCCAGCATCGTCTGGGTTTAGCCAGGGTTGGCCGCCACTGTAAATAAACATTTGTTCTTAACTGACTTGCCTAGTTAAATAAAAGTTAAATAAAAAAACTGTAAAAATAAAAGATTGACATGGGCTAGTGCTTTTGCTGTTCATTAGGCCTACTCATCTTGTTGGCTGATGAAGAGTAAATGTGGACAGTTCATCCAATATCTTCAATATGCACTTCGGAATTGGATAAGGATGCGCGCAGTTGCGTCCCTGATGTGTCTGTCTTAACTTGTAGCCTGTGAGAAAAACCTGATGAGATAATATGATGGAGAGCAGTTTGAGTGACAGACGCTTGTGATTGCACAGCACACTCAGGGAGAAGGGCAAAACACAGCACTCCGGGCCGCAAAAGGCATGGATTTGTTATGGGTGCATTACGGCCACAAAGGGGATGCCGTCTTGAATTTCGAGGCATTATCAAGTACTTGTCAAATTGTGAATGAGAGACTGATGTAGTGTGTACAGCCTGCACAAAAAAAACTAAGCAGAGCTTCTGCCTTTCAAGCTACTTTTTTCAAATTATCATCAGATCAACCAGCCTTACAATGTATTCAAAATCCAAACATATAACACAATGTTTGTAGAACAACTAAAGTTACATTAATAACTCTACATTAAGCATATAGCCTGCACACAAAACCTTAGATTCCTATAAAAATCTAACTTTCACGAAATCACACATGTAAGATACCAAATTAAAACTCGCGTGTTGTGAATCCAGCCAACATGTCGGATTTCAAAAAGGATTTTCGGTGAAAGCAAATGATACTATTATCTGAGGATAACGCCTCTGTAAGCAAAAGAGAGAAAACATATTTCAACCCTGCAGGTGCGACACAAAACGCAGAAATAATAATCGAAATCATGCCTTACCTTTGACGAGCTTCTTCTGTTGGCACTCCAATATGTCCCATAAACATCACAAATGGTCCTATTGTTCGATTAATTCCGTCCATATATATCCAATTATTTGGCGCGTTTGATCCAGAAAAACACCGGTTCCAACTTGTGCAACGTGACTACAAAATATCTCAAAAGTTACCTGTAAACTTTCTACATTTCAAACTACTTTTGTAATACAACTACAGGTATGTTTTAAAGTAAATAATCGATAAAATGGAAGACGGGATGATCTGTGTTGAATACAGGAAGAAAACAAACAGACGCTAGCTTTCTGGTCATGCGCCTCTATCTAACAGTACACTTCAAGTGACCCTCGTTCAAGATGGCTGTACTTCTTCATTACACAAAGGAATAACCTCAACCAATTTCTAAAGACTGTTGACATCCACTGGAAGCGATAGGAACTGCAAGAAGGTCCCTTTGAAATCTGGATTCCCAATGAAACCTCATTGAAAAGAGAGTGACCTCAAAAAAATTCATCTGAATGGTTTGTCCTCGGGGTTTCTCCTGCTAAATATGTTTTGTTATACTTACAGACATGATTCAAACAGTTTTAGGTACTTCAGAGTGTTTTCTATCCAACTCTACTAATAATATGCATATCTTATCTTCTTGGGATGAGTAGCAGGCAGTTGAATTTGGGCATGCATTTCATCCAGATGTGAAAATACCACCCCGTCACCAAGAAGTTAATGATAATGCAGAGGAATGCTGTTGACGCATATCCCACGGTATTTATAGGGGTCAAATTTGTCTCCACACTGGGGTGATCAGTTCTTGGTTCTAAATATTGGAACTTACACCCCCCCCCTTTCTCTTTCTCTCTATGTGATGGACGTGTAGACAGACAGTCCTTGTACTTTGGAGGTCAATGGCTCTAACAGACATCCTCCTAAAGGGGGCTGAAAGCTCCGTTGATTTAACTCTCCTCCTCTTTCTTTACTCTCTTTTCCCTCTTTACCTCCTTGCCTCACGCCACTGTCCAGGGACACCCTGAGGTACTACTTAGATAAAACATTTGTAAGATTATCTATTGGAAGACACTGGAATCAGTTGTAAACAAATTATGTCACTCTAAGTATATTCCTCACACCTGTCCTCAACAACACATCCCTCTCTTTACACAAAGGGTTAAACAATCAGGTAATACAACTAACAGTGTTTACCGTCAGAGCAGAGTAAATTACTTGACTGGGCAGCGCCCACCACTCACCGTTGCCTTTTCTCAGACATGGCCATTCGCTGTGACTTTACAGGGCGCAAAATATGAGTCATAGTTTTATGAGGCTCTCGGTGTGTGTCTGACGGGCCTTGTTGAAACCCTGAACCTCGTCTGAACTGTACATTTCCTTAATTGCTCCGAGCCTTGTAACCCGGTAATTGGGTGTCTTTCTCTTTCTTCACTTCACAGACTGAAGAGCTTGGTGGGGGAAAAAGAATCAGACAAAAGCACAAGGATACAGTAAATTAGTGACCAGATGGAAGAGTCTGAAGATGAGTGAAATGGAGGAGACGGCTGAGACGCTGGGTTTAAATGGACAGTTGTGACAGGTTTTCCTGAGTTGATAAGGAAATTAAGTAAGAACAGGTGGGAGGTGGATTGATTCTGACTTAACACACAGATACAAAGATTTATATACACACAATCACACACTCACACACACACACACACACACACACACACACACACACACACACACACACACACACACACACACACACACACATCTGACAGGTGCATATGCCAATGCTTAGGTGAGTACATTAGCCAAAGATAACTATACTAAATATGTCAATCAAGGACGCTTACGTCAGACAATTTAGAGGTTGATGTATCCTGAAACGATAGCATGTCTGGAATATATACACTCAGACGTTGTGAAAAATGAAAAGGTGTGCAATAAAAAGGTGTTCTTAGGGTATGTAGAAGTTTTATGAACAGACCTAGGATCAGCTTAACCTATCCCTAATTATTTTTGTGAAATCCACAACTGATCTTAGATCAATGTTTAGGGGCAATTAGTCTGAACTCTGAAGGTCAAAGCTCGGTCTATGGAATGATTTCAGTACCAGCAGAACATGTATTTTAATTCAGTATTTTTTTATTTGTCATGCACAAACTTTTATTTCATTATTTTGAAACTGAACCGAATGAATATTGCAGCCTCTAGTTTTGAATATGAATTTAGAGAACTGAATCTGAATGCATTTGTAAATTTTAATATATTCAACTTTTGTAAACTTGAAATGAGAGTCACTTGATACACAGACAATGAATGTAATATCTACCATATTGAAACTGAAACATATTAATTTTGAATTTGAATATTTAATTCAATTTAAGTAGAATTTTTAAACTGAATTCAATATTCATTCAATTCAATTTCGATTTATGAATTCAATACTCAATTTGTGCATTACAAATTCAAAAATATTGAATTCAAACTCAATATCGTAATACAATTTCAAAAATATTGAATTCAAATGTAGCTTATCCTGGCACTAAAATAGCTCCATAGTGGTCTGTCTGCTGACCATGACATTCTGTTTGATAGTTGGCGAGTTTGAACTCTGTGCCTGTGTGTGTGTGTGTGTGTGTGTGTGTGTGTGTGTGCGCGCATCCTGTGTGTGCATGTGTATGGGTGTATCTGTGTTTGTGTGTCTCTCTCCGTGTGTGTGTGTGTGTGTGTGTGTGTGTGTGTGTGTGTGTGTGCGCGCGTGCGCATCCTGTGTGTGCATGTGTATGGGTGTATCTGTGTTTGTGTGTCTCTCTCCGTGTGTGTGTGTGTGTGTGTGTGTGTGTGTGTGTGTGTGTGTGTGTGCGCGCGCATCCTGTGTGTGCATGTGTATGGGTGTATCTGTGTTTGTGTGTCTCTCTCCGTGTGTGTGTGTGTGTGTGTGTGTGTGTGTGTGTGTGTGTGTGTGTGTGTGTGTGTGTGTGTGTGTGTATGGGTGTATCTGTGTTTGTGTGTCTCTCTCTGTGTGTGTTTGCGTGTGTATGTGTATGTGGTTGACTGCAGCATCTGCGTCTGTATCTCTAGGACTGAGGCAAAGGCCCATCAGGCTGAGCTCACATGCAATTCAGATGTGCACCACAAATCCAGCATGAAATATAATTTATGATTTGAACTGCATCACACCACCTCCTCTCTGATAGGGAGACAGATAGCAGAGGAAGAACCTCAATCAGAGTGTGAGAGTGTGTGGCCATTTTTCAATTATCTGAGGGTGGGTGAGTGTGTATTTCCTTCTCAGTGACTATGTGAGTAAATTTGAGTGTGTGTGTGTGTCCTCACAATGATAGTAAAAGGTTTAGAGGTTAGGTTTAGGGTTAGGATTACAATTAGGGTTAGGGTTAGAATTAGTGTTAGGGTTGGGGATTAGGTTTAGGGTTAGGGATTGGAGTTAGGGTTGGGTTTAGGGTTAGGCGTTTGGGGTTAAGGTTAGGGTTAGGGTTAGAAAAAAAATGATTTTGAAAGGGAAGCAATTGTTTGGTCCCCACGAGGACAGTAAAACAAACCTGTGAGTGTGCACGCGCATTTGCGTTTACATTGTATGTCTATTGACGACGTGTGTGTTTTTATATCATCAGCTACCACTGGTATTATTTGTATGATTTCCCCTCTCTCACCCAATCCGACACACAATCCCATCCCTACACGCCTTCCATCACTACACGCCTTCCATCCCTACACGCCTTCCATCCCTACATGCCTTCCATCCCTACACGCCTTCCATCACTACACGCCTTCCTTCTCTACATGCCTTCCATCCCGACACGCCTTCCATTCTCTACACGCCTTCCATCCCTACACGCCTTCCATCCCTACACGCCTTCCATCCCTACATGCCTTCCATCCCTACACGCCTTCCATCCCTACACGCCTTCCATCCCTACACGCCTTCCATCCCTACATGCCTTCCATCCCTACACGCGCCTTCCATCCCTATCACGCCTTCCATCCCATCCCTACATGCCTTCCATCCCTACACGCCTTCCATCCCTACACGCCTTCTATCCCTACACGCCTTCCATCCCTACACGCCTTCCATCCCGACACGCCTTCCTTCTCTACATGCCTTCCATCCCGACACGCCTTCCTTCTCTACACGCCTTCCATCCCGACACGCCTTCCTTCTCTACACGCACGCCTTCCTTCTCTACACGCCTTCCATCCCTATCCCTACGCCTTCCATCCCTACATGCCTTCCATCCCTACACGCCTTCCATCCCTCCCTACATGCCTTCACGCCTTCCATCCCGACACGCCTTCCATCCCTACATGCCTTCCATCCCTGCCTTCCATCCCGACGCCTTCCATCCCTACACGCCTTCCTTCTCTACACGCCTTCCATCCAGACACGCCTTCCTTCTCTCCCTACACGCCTTCCATCCCTACACGCCTTCCATCCCTACACGCCTTCCATCCCTACACGCCTTCCATCCCTACACGCCTCGAGGGCGACACTACATAATCCAGTCAGGTAATCAGGACATTGGGTAAGCAGGACGTCGACTTCAAAACCGGCCACTAGTGGCAACAGTGAGCACTATTACAATTAAGTAGCATTGTGGACGGGGATTGCAGGTTGGCGTAAATCAAATAAACTCCGGCTCTGAGGGCCGTATGTTCAATCCTAAAGCACTAAAAATAGTTTTACCTCATCCCAAACCTTAACCCTTAATTAACCACTCTGACTAATGCGTAAACATAACCTTCAAAATGTGACGTTTACGGACAAACATCAGATTCTGCAGTGAGACTGAGAGCGTGTTGCAGAATCACCTAGATAATCAGAGAGATCACTCCAGATTCAAGTAGAAATGTTACGTTTTTGCAGGTCAGCAGGACGTCGGAAGACGCTGTCAAAACCATCCACTAGGGGCACATTTTTTAAACTCAAAACAAGTGCCCGGAGCTGGGATTGAACCTGATGTCTAATTAAGTTCTAAACCTAACCATAGAGTTGTTTTTCTGTTTTAACTATATCCCAACTTAACCAATCGCAATTAATGCCGAAAGTCAATTAACCCTATCCCAAACCTTAATACTTAACCAATCGGAATGAATGCCTGAAGTTAACGCTAGAGTTGTTTCTGTATCCCAAACATTAACCCTTAATTTAACCCAGTCGGAATTAATGGCGGATGGGCGTAATTCGCAAGCTCCGGCGCCGAAGGTCACGTGTTCAATCCCAGTGAAAGGCACTCGTTTTTGCAACTTTCTAAATTTGACGTTTGACGCAAATTCAAAGTTTGGAGAAACGTCGAATTCTGCAGCGAGACTGTGAGAGCTTGTTGAAATAATAACAATAATAATAGTGTAGTCTGCTACCTGGCTGGCAGAAGTCACAGCACACCTCAATCAACTGACACAGAGAGAGAGGATGGACTGAGGCTGGGCTCCGACACGTCACCCTTGGATTTCATCATTTGCATAAAACAATTACCCCGGGCGGACGGAGGGTTCAATGTCATGTACACAACATGCTTCAGATGGTGTCATCAAGCCAGGGACACACTAGACTGGCTGTAAATTAGCACCACCGGCCGTACCACATTACCAGGGTTATGAACCAGCACAATTTATTAAAATAGATACACACAAACACGCAAATATGACGGGGTGTGCATGCACTCTCTCTCCCACACAGACACACACACACCTCACTGGCATGGTAACCATGGGAGATAGGGTAGAGCCCCCTTCTTGAATCTGAGTTAGAGGGCAGAGAGTGGCAGAGGAGGCTGAAACAGAAGGTCATGGGTTAGACTGAGAAGGTGTTAATGATATGCTGCTACTGCCAACCAGTCTATTAGGCCTGATTGGATTTGAAAGGGTTAACGGGGAGCTGTGTGTGAGTGTGTGTTCCTGCGTGCATGCATTTCTGTAAGTGAATGTGTGTGTGTGTGTGTGTGTGTGTGTGTGTGTGTGCGCGCGCATGCCTGCATGCGTGTGTGTCCATGGGGCGCCTTCAGTTTTGACATCCTCATGTACTTGAGGGCATCTCTCTCTCTCTCTCTCTCTCTCTCTCTCTCTCTCTCCTTCACCCCACCTCTACTACGCTTTCACCACACCATTATTTTCCACTGCAGAGACGGAGACCCCTCCAATCAATAAACACAACTCGCTGGGCATTTGAGGAGAGAGGGAAGAAGAGGAGGGGAGGCACTTTCTTCTCTTCCTTCCCGACCGGCCAGGATCCAATATTCACAAGCAGGAGAAAATAAGAGGTGAAGACATAAAGGAAAAACAACAAAACACATCTTTGTTGACTTCCCTCTGAACTGTCTTTTGTTTAAGAGTATCGCTTTCAAATCCAATTAAAGACCAGGGCATGGCAGGCCAGAATGTTAACGATGTGTGTGTGTGTGTGTGTACGTGTGTGTGTGTGTGTGTGTGTGTGTGTGTCATTGTGATCATCAAATACTCCTGTGTCTTTAGGGGTCTTTGGGGTTGACCTGCCCCTGTCCCCCCTTCCATTCCCAGCAAACATAGACACACACACACACAAACACCCACACCCACACACAAACACCCCCCTCGCCACACACACACACACAAACACCCGAACACACACACAAACACCCACACACACACTACAGACCTCTGGGAGTGTTCAGTTATACCGGCCATGTGGAGTATTTTCAGTCGTTTCAGGATCTATGTAAACAAAAGAGCAGGTAATGGGTGCTGTTTACAGTCTGCCCTCCGGCTAACCTCTCTGTCTTTACAGACCCACATACCATTCTCCTTGTTTATGTGTCTAGGTTCCAGCATGTGCCCTTGAACTTGGCCCCTCAACCATCCCCCAGCTTACGGCCTAGATGTACACACACCGACACACACACCAACACACACACACACAGACCACCCCCATCCCCTCTTGCCCCTGACCCTCATGGATTCTTCCTAGCTCACTCAGGGCCTGTGACAGCTAGGGACAGAGAGACTGGATGAGAGATGGTGGGATGAAAAGGAAAGGAGATAAGGAAGAGTAAAGGGTGGAGAAAGAAAGAGGGAGAGAGTAAAGAGAGTGGAGGGAGGTGGTGTGGGCATACTGAAGTCTGGGAGCTGGGGCGGTGGAGGGATAGCGGGAGGGGTGGAGGGGGGGTAATTATCAGAGCATAGGGGTGTCAGGGGCTGAATGGTGGAGAGAGTGACAGGGCCGCCGATGACAAGCCCTTGTTCACAAGGACAGAAAGAGAACAAGGAGCGAGAGAGGGAGAGAGGGGGACGGAAGAAGAGAGGGCGAGAGAGAGAGAAAGGCGGAGGGATTAATGATGAATAGAAACAAAGGCATGAGAGTAAACAAAGAAGGTGAGGAGTGAAGGGGGGAGACCCTTTTTATATCCCACGATGGCTGGACAGACAGTAGTAGTAATGTTAGGCCAGCCACAAAGGGTCTGGGTTCCATACGATGTATGTGCACAGCCACAAGGGCTCACACACAAAGGCGCGCACACACACACACGCACACTTAATGCACACATATGGAGTGGGATGGCATTGTGAATCAAGGGACGCTTAATCAATGTCAGAGCTCAATCAATACAGAGTCCCATGTGACAGTGTTCTCCTCTCCTGCACTCGGCATTCGTCTCACCTTCCCTATGCCCTAGTCATAAGGACATAAGAGCGGTCAATATATCCTCACCATAGATGCTCTAACAACACGAGAAATCCAGACACCGCACACACATAAGGGTCTACATACAAAAACATACTGTACACAAGAAGGTCATCTGGTTTTTATTTAAGTGATACCTTCTGTGTGTGTATGGTGAACGTGTGTGAGACATTAGGCTATGCCTACTGGCCCAGCTTCTGTAAATTAAGAATATACAGCAGATAGTTTACACAGTCGCCCTCTTCTTGTTCCTCACACACACATTCACGTATGTCCCTTGTACACAGGACCATGACCAAGACACGGACCAAGGTGGATGTGATGGGGAAATAGTTGTGGTGTCCGGAGTGTGTGTGTGTGTGTGTGTGTGTGTTCCATCCCCTCCTCTGGGGTGTAGTCACAACAGCACTGGCTCTCACTGACATCTGCTGGGAAACACAGCTCTAACCTCACACACCCTGAGCCTGCCAGTCAAAGCCTCTACACAGCCTCACTACTGTACTATGGATGCACACACACACGCACACACACGTGCACTTACATGTGCACACACGTACATGCACATAAGTACACACACACACAGTACTGGAGAGTTCCATTCCCGAGGTGCATGCTCTCTGCTCCTGTTGGAACACGATAACACCGACACTGACTGCAAGGCTGGGACTCTGTGTATGAGGGGCTGGGTGTGTGTTTGTGTGTGAGGCACTGTGTTTGTGCGTGTGAGCGGCTGGGTGCGTGTTTGCGTGTGTGTGCGTGAGCGAGAGTGAGTTCAAGTTATAAAACATCTGTAATGCACAGTATATGAGAAAGTAATCCCATTGTAGACTAATCTTTTGTTTCTGAACATGTAAACAGTACTGAATGAGATGTTTATTCAGGCCTACTTATGTTATTCTAAAATATGATCATTTCAGAACACTTTTTTATTGACGATAAAAAAAAAGATTATCTAATAGTTCTACTCGCTATATCAAACAAGCGAAATGCCCGTGCAGGGACAAGGTGGGGTCGCAATTCAACGGCTCAGACACAAGATGTATGTGGCAGGGTCTAAAGGAAATCACGGACTACAAAAACAAATCCAGCCACGTCACGGACACCAACGTCACGCTTCCAGACAAACTAAACACCTTCTTTGCCCGCTTTGAGGATGATACAGTGCCACCATTACGTCCCGTTTACAAGGACTGTGCCACCCCCCTTCTCCGTGGCTGACATGAGTAAAACATTTAAACGTGTTAACCCTCGCAAGGCTGCTGGACCAAACGGCATCCCTAGCAGTGTCCTCAGAGCATGAGCAGACCAGCTGGCTGGTGTGTTTATGGACATATTCAAATGGTCCCTATCCCAGTCTGCTGACCACACATGCTTCCAGATGGCCATCATTGTTCCTGTTCCCAAGAAGCCAAAGATAACTGAACTAAATGACTACCACCCCATAGCACTCACTTCTGTCATCATGAAGTGCATTGAGAGACTATTTAAGGATCATATCACCTCCACCTTACCGGCCACCCTAGACCCACTTAAGTTTGCATACCGCCCCAACAGGTCTACAGACGGTGCAATCACCATCACACTGAACACTGCCCTATCCCATCTGGACAAAATTAATTCCTATGTAAGAATGCTGTTCATTGACTACAGCTCAGCATTCAACACCATAGTACCCTCCAAGCTCATCATCAAGCTGGAGGCCCTGGGTCTCAACCCCGCCCTGTGCCACTGGGTCCTGGACTTTCTGACAGACCGCCCCCCAGGTGGTGAAGGTAGGAAACAACATATCCACTTTGCTGACCCTCAACACTGACTGGGGCCCCACAAGGGTGCGTGCTCAGCCCCCTTCTGTACTCCCTGTTCACACATGACTACGTGGCCACGCACGCCTCCAACTCAATCATCAAGTTTGTAGACGACACAACAGTAGTAGCCTTGATTACCAACAACGATGAGACAGCCGACAGGGAGGAGGTGAGAGCACTCGGAGTGTGGTGTCAGGAAAACAACCTCACACTCAATGTCAACAAAACAAAGAAGATGATCGTGAACTTCAGGGAACAGCAGAGGGAGCAGCCCCTTATCCACATCGAAGAGACAGCAGTGAAGGTGAAAAGTTTTAAGTTCCTGGGCGTACACATCCCAGACAAACTGAAATGGTCCACCCACACAGACAGTGTGGTGAAGAAGGCGCAAGAGCGCCTCTTCAACCTCAGGAGGCTGAAAAAATTTGGCTTGTCACCCAAAACCCTGACAAACTTTTAAAGATGCACAATCGAGAGCATCCTGTCAGGCTGTATCACAACCTGGTACGGCAACATCACCTCCCTCAACTGCAAAGCTCTCCAGAGGGTGGTGCCGTGTGCACAACGCAGCACCGGGGTAAACTACCTGCCCTTAAGTTCCTTGCTCAAGGCCACAGGCAGATTTTTCACCTAGACGTTTGGGGATTCGAACCACCAACCTTTCGGTTACTGGCCCAATTCTAGGCTACCTGCCACCACCAACCCTCATGTAGATCAAAGGCAGTGTCGGTGTATTGTTCATTTTGAGCTTCACTTTTGAAAAGTTTTAAATAATAACTATTTCCTTTTTTGCTAAGAGTTCGATTTGGACATGAATATAATACATATTTCATCTTTTGTAAAGAGATGATTGGGGATACTGTATTTTAGTATGATGGTTCTTAATAATTCACTTTGAAAAGGTCCTATACTTGATAACTGTCAATCTTCTCCAATCATTTCTATGACAACTTTCATATCGGGATATCGGTGGTGGCTAATGGTCGTTTAAGGATATCAAAGCAGATATCTCAGGACATCATTCATTTTTTAACACAGTCTAGAGAGCGCACAGAGGAAGGAGTGAACCAATCATCTGTCTATTAGGCTGGCTCCGGTTAGGGTGGGTATCTCTCTTTCTCTTTACATCTCTCCCTCTCATCCTCACCTACTTTCTCTGTGTGCCCTTATATCACAACCCTCTCCTGTATCCCTCCATCTCTCTACGTCTTTTTGTAACATAGTCAGAATCAGTTTCTGTAGCTGTCAGTAGTTCTATCAGAAAACACATTGTGGTAGGACTATATTATTCAGATAATCTAAGGACATTGTCCTCATAGTCGGCAGGTAGCCTAGTGGTTAGAGCGTTGGGCCAGTAACCGAAAGGTTGCTAGATTGAATCTCTGAGCTGACAAGGTAAAAATCTGTCATTCTGCCCCTGAACGAGCCAGTTAACCCACTGTTCTTAGGCCGTCATTGTAAAATAAGAATTTGTTCTTAACTGACTTGCCTAGTTAAATAAAAATAGTCCTAAAGTTGTGTCTATAATTTTCTATAACTACCATACAGGTTGTGTGTGTGTGGACAGATCTCACCTCAGCTTACCCTGGGTGACTGAATCATCGTAAACTCAAATGAGCTATGAGACAAGAGCTCTGTGACAGTACACACACACACACACACACACACACACACACACACACACACACACATCAATTCCGGCATACTGTACACACAGATGACTTGACGGGTCCAGAAATAGTGACCAGAACACTGCAGAGCACAGACACACACTCTCAGAAAAATCAATAGTGCTCCCCAGCACAAAGTTCAAATGAGAGCTGTGTGTGTGTGTGTGTTGACTGTCCTTTCACCCTGTCACCCTGCCCCCGAAGCCTCCCTGGTTGTCAGAATAGATTTAGGGACCGGTAGTATGTGTCATGGTGGCAGCATGGGATGGAGGGAGAGATGAATAGAGAGAGAGAGAGAGAGAGAGAGAGAGAGATGAAGAGAGAGAGAGGGAGAGAGAGAGTCAGAGAGAGACAGAGAGAGACAGAGAGAAAGGAAGGTAAAGGAAGGTAAAGGAAGGAATTGGAAAGAGAGGCAAAAAGTCTAGAACAGGTGGTAAGGTAGGAAAAAACCTCTCTGGTCCTGCTGTGGTGATGGCCAGCGTATGTGGCCTCTCTGTGGCCGTGTGTGTTTGTGTGTGTGTGTGTGTGTGCGCACCAGGCCGGGTGCTCTGCAGCCCTGGAGCAGTGGATTTGATCTTTGCAAAGGCTAACATCTGTCTGCTGTCATTTTAGCAAGATTGATGACAGCCAGGCCGAATGGAGAGGAAGGGGGTGAGGCTGGAGGGTGGGGTGAGGAGGGGGAGAGGTTTGGGGGTGAGGGGAGGGGAGGGGAGGGGAAGAAGAACAGTAAAGGGGGAGAGGGAGGTAAAACATGTAAATTGTGGCTGTGGAAGTTTATCAGGATCTCCCAATGAGAGGTGCAGGGGTTGAAGCACAGAATGACAGTGTGAGAGAAATAGAAGAGGCACTTAGCATGGTTGTGTCATACTATCAATAATGCATTGGCTGATGGACAGAGAACTGAAGTGAGGAGTAGGATACAACTTGCCTGGCTATCCAAACTCCTTGCTCCGGCCAAACGCTACACCACGCCCACAGACGTTAGTTTCTTTAGTCTGAGTACCTCCCCAATGATTTATAGAACGCAAACACATTCTAACCGGTCTGATTGGTCCCAGAAACCGATGGATTGGGCCAGAGCCAGAACACGTGGGTAAAGTAGCATTTTGAAAATGTGTCATTGGTTTAGATACTCTGATTGGTTAGAGATGAGAGCTTCTACTCCCAAGCCATAAGACTCCTGAACAGCTATTTGCATCGTCGTCATCGTACCCCCCCACCCCCTCTTATATGCTGCTGTTAAGCTCTGTTTATTACCTATACATAGTCACTTAAACCCTATCTACACATACATATTACCACAATTACCTTGACTAACCGGTGCCCCCGCACATTGACTCTGTACCAGTACCCCCTGTATAAATCCTCACTACTGTTATTTTACTGCTGTTCTCTAATTATTTGTTATTTTTTTATATTTTTTTTTACTTAACACTTATTTTTCTTGAAACTGCATTGTTGGTTAAGGGCTTGTAAGTAAGCATTTCCCTGTAAGGTCTACTACACCTGTTGTATTCGGCACATGTGACAAATAACATTTGATTTGATTTGAGTCATCAGGCGGGGATACAACACCAATAAGACTGAGTTAACCTGCATTTTTACCTGCATCTTTACCTGCACTTTTACCTGCATTTTTACCTGCATCTTTGAATAGAATAGAAACCTGAATAGAAACCACGCTGCATTTTGGGCCGCCTCTCCTTCAAGTCAAGAAAACCGTTACAACTTTTTGATTAAGATAATGTTATTAAATAGACTTCTGGAATAATGTAGCCTTGAACATTAATCAATGTCCACAGATCAAAATGTCATCCAAACCTATATTCAGTAGGATACATCTCTCTCTCTACCCATGGAAACAGAACAGCCCGTTTCATATCCACCTCACAGAAGATAAAACATTTTTTTACTGAAAAGTTTTTTAAGAATGTACCAAACAGCGAAAGAGAGAGAGGCTGCTCTAATACAAGCCATGACAGAGTCTGGTCTCAACCCATCATTAATACAAACTAGCCTGCTTTTGCCCAACCAGTTATAGTGGACAATGACCCAAAACACACTCACTTGTGTCCACCCGTAACAAGCTAATGGAATGAGGATATGTAGCATACCGCGATATCCTTCTAGAATATATTATTTACTAATATAGATACACATATCAATATTCAATTAACAGGCTTTGCGAAATACAAAGACTGGGAAGGCTGGAGCGGTAATCTCCTATAGTGTGGGCCTCACTGAAAACAAGATACAGGTAGGAGTAGGTGTATGTACTGTATGTAATAGGTCTGTACAGATGACCTGTCATGACATTCTCTGCTGGGTCTGTAGAGATGACCTGTCATGACATCCTCTGTGGGGTCTGTAGAGATGACCTGTCATGACATCCTCTATTGGGTCTGTAGAGATGACCTGTCATGACATCCTCTGCTGGGTCTGTAGAGATGACCTGTCATGACATCCTCTATTGGGTCTGTAGAGATGACCTGTCATGACATCCTCTGTGGGGTCTGTAGAGATGACCTGTCATGACATCCTCTGTGGGGTCTGTACAGATGACCTGTCATGACATCCTCTGTTGGGTCTGTAGAGATGACCTGTCATGACATCCTCTGTGGGGTCTGTAGAGATGACCTGTCATGACATCCTCTGTGGGGTCTGTACAGATGACCTGTCATGACATCCTCTATTGGGTCTGTAGAGATGACCTGTCATGTCATCCACTGTGGGGTCTGTAGAGATGACCTGTCATGACATCCTCTGTTGGGTCTGTAGAGATGACCTGTCATGACATCCTCTGTTGCTGGGTCTGTAGAGATGACCTGTCATGACATCGTCTGTTGGGTCTGTAGAGATGACCTGTCATGACATCACTCTGCTGGGTCTGTAGAGATGACTCTGCTGGGGTCTGTAGAGATGACCTGTCATGACATCCTCTGCTGGGTCTGTAGAGATGACCTGTCATGACATCCTCTGTGGGGTCTGTAGAGATGACCTGTCATGACATCCTCTGTGGGGTCTGTAGAGATGACCTGTCATGACATCCTCTGTTGGGTCTGTAGAGATTACCTGTCATGACATCCTCTGTGGGGTCTGTAGAGATGACCTGTCATGACATCCTCTATGGGGTCTGTAGAGATGACCTGTCATGACATCCTCTGCTGGGTCTGTAGAGATGACCTGTCATGACATCCTCTGTGGGGTCTGTACAGATGACCTGTCATGACATTCTCTGTTGGGTCTGTAGAGATGACCTGTCATGATATCCTCTGCTGGGTCTGTAGAGATGACCTGTCATGACATCCTCTGTGGGGTCTGTACAGATGACCTGTCATGACATTCTCTGTTGGGTCTGTAGAGATGACCTGTCATGACATCCTGTCATGACATCCTCTGCTGGGTCTGTAGAGATGACCTGTCATGACATCCTCTGTGGGGTCTGTAGAGATGACCTGTCATGACATCCTCTGTGGGGTCTGTAGAGATGACCTGTCATGACATCCTCTGTGGGGTCTGTACAGATGACCTGTCATGACATCCTCTGCTAGGTCTGTAGAGATGACCTGTCATGGCATCCTCTGTGTGGTCTGTACAGATGACCTGTCATGACATCCTCTGTTGGGTCTGTAGAGATGACCTGTCATGACATCCTCTGTGTGGTCTGTACAGATGACCTGTCATGACATCCTCTGTTGGGTCTGTAGAGATGACCTGTCATGACATCCTCTGTGGGGTCTGTAGAGATGACCTGTCATGACATCCTCTGTGGGATCTGTACAGATGACCTGTCATGACATCCTCTGTTGGGTCTGTAGAGATGACCTGTCATGACATCCTCTGTCTGGGGTCTGTAGAGATGACCTGTCATGACATCCTCTGTGGGGTCTGTAGAGATGACCTGTCATGACATCCTCTGTGGGGTCAGTAGAGATGACCTGTCATGACATCCTCTGTGGGGTCTATATAGATGACCTGTCATGACATCCTCTGTGTGGTCTGTAGAGATGACCTGTCATGACATCCTCTGTGGGGTCTGTAGAGATGACCTGTCATGACATCCTCTGTTGGGTCTGTAGAGATGACCTGTCATGACATCCTCTGTGGGGTCTGTAGAGATGACCTGTCATGACATCCTCTGTGGGGTCTGTACAGATGACCTGTCATGACATTCTCTGTTGGGTCTGTAGAGATGACCTGTCATGATATCCTCTGCTGGGTCTGTAGAGATGACCTGTCATGACATCCTCTGTGGGGTCTGTACAGATGACCTGTCATGACATTCTCTGTTGGGTCTGTAGAGATGACCTGTCATGACATCCTCTGCTGGGTCTGTAGAGATGACCTGTCATGACATCCTCTGTGGGGTCTGTAGAGATGACCTGTCATGACATCCTCTGTGGGGTCTGTAGAGATGACCTGTCATGACATCCTCTGTGGGGTCTGTACAGATGACCTGTCATGACATCCTCTGCTAGGTCTGTAGAGATGACCTGTCATGGCATCCTCTGTGTGGTCTGTAGAGATGACCTGTCATGACATCCTCTGTTGGGTCTGTAGAGATGACCTGTCATGACATCCTCTGTGTGGTCTGTACAGATGACCTGTCATGACATCCTCTGTTGGGTCTGTAGAGATGACCTGTCATGACATCCTCTGTGGGGTCTGTAGAGATGACCTGTCATGACATCCTCTGTGGGGTCTGTACAGATGACCTGTCATGACATCCTCTGTTGGGTCTGTAGAGATGACCTGTCATGACATCCTCTGTGGGGTCTGTAGAGATGACCTGTCATGACATCCTCTGTTGGGTCTGTAGAGATGACCTGTCATGACATCCTCTGTTGGGTCTGTAGAGATGACCTGTCATGACATCCTCTGTGGGGTCTGTAGAGATGACCTACGACATCTTCTTTTGGGTCTGTAGAGATGACCTATGACATCTTCTTTTGGGTCCCCCCCGCCCCACACACCCCTCTGCCATCTGAACTGTGTTAAATGCTGCCGACTCCACACTAGTATATTTAGACGCACACACAGTTACTCATTCTCTCTCTCTCTCTCTCTCTCTCTCTCTCTCTCTCTCTCTCTCTTTCTTTATCTCTCTCTCTCTTTCTTTTTCCCTCTCTCTAGGATAGGGCTTGTGTTGAATTACTCTGATGTGTCAAGCACAGCGATAGACAGCTGTGGGCTGGCTGACGGACGGGCGGTGGGGCTGAGATGGAGGGCTTGATTACTACATCTACTGAATCTATTCTAACTGATGCTAATGTAGCACCCAGACATGGAACTGGATCTAACTATTTAAATCTAATGCAGTACTGACAGAAGAGATAACATTGGCATAATATGTGTTTATGTTTTAGTGGTTTGACTCACTTGCTGAAGCTATGGATGAATCAAATTGGCTATATCTGAATAACATTGGCTATGTATTAATCACATTGGCTATATATGAATCACATTGGCTATGTATGAATCACATTGGCTATGTATGAATCACATTGGCTATATATGAATCACATTGGCTATGTATGAATCACATTGGCTATGTATGAATCACATTGGCTATGTATGAATCACATTGGCTATATATGAATAACATTGGCTATGTATGAATCACATTGGCTATGTATGAATCACATTGGCTATGTATGAATCACATTGGCTATGTATGAATCACATTGGCTATGTATGAATAACATTGGCTATGTATGAATAACATTGGCTATGTATGAATCACATTGGCTATGTATGAATAACATTGGCTATGTATGAATCACATTGGCTATATATGAATCACATTGGCTATATATGAATCACATTGGCTATACATGAATCACATTGGCTATGTTTGAATCACATTGGCTATGTATGAATCACATTGGCTATGTATGAATAACATTGGCTATATATGAATAACATTGGCTATGTATGAATCACATTGGCTATGTATGAATCACATTGGCTATGTATGAATAACATTGGCTATGTATGAATCACATTGGCTATGTATGAATAACATTGGCTATGTATGAATCACATTGGCTATGTATGAATCACATTGGCTATGTATGAATAACATTGGCTATGTATGAATCACATTGGCTATGTATGAATCACATTGGCTATGTATGAATAACATTGGCTATGTATGAATCATATTGGCTCTGTATGAATAACATTGGCTATGTATGAATCAAATTGGCTATATATGAATCACATTGGCTATATATGAATCACATTGGCTATGTATGAATCACATTGGCTATGTATGAATCACATTGGCTGTGCTCAAACCCTACGCCCCAACCCGAGCACTCAGTTCTTCCACCTCCGGTCTCTTGGCCCTCCCCCCCTTAGGGGAGGGCAGGTCCCCCTCAGCCCTGTCCAAGCGCTTCTCTGTACTGGCAGCCCAATGGTGGAACCAGCTTCCCCTGAAGCTAGGACAGCAGAGTCCCTGCGCATATTCCCGAAAGCACCTGAAACCCCACCTCTCCACAGAGTACCTTAAATAATCCCCCCCACCCTGATTTTACTGATAACTACTTTACTGAGGAAAAGTGTACCTACTATGCCTGTGATGTGTGGTTATCCCACCTAGCTATCTGAAGATAAATGCCCTAACTGCAAACCACTTTGGATAAGAGCGTCTGCTAAATGACTGAAATGTCAAATGTTAAAATGTTGGAGGACAGCCATTTCAAAACACAAAGAAGGAATGCAAGGTAAATATCCATTTACCTTATCTGCTGTGGTGCTATACATTTAAAACTCCATAATACACTAAGTACAGCTTTTGAATTGACAGGTTCTGATGTGGTTTCCTTGAAAGGATTGTGACTCTGACAACACTAAGGCTGAAAACATATTCAAACCTGTCAGGGAGAAAGGAAAAATACTGTTAATCCTGCTGAATGAATCTGCATGGAAAATAAATTGTTGAGGGTCAGTGTAATTGGGAGACATATGGTACTTGTTGAGATGTGTATATGCTGGTCATGTTCTAATGATGAATAGCATTTAGTTTCAGGAAGGTGGCTGTGTTTAACGCTTCCAAACCACCAATCAAAAGGCATTCAATTACATCTAATGTACTTCTACATGTGCACATTGAAAACATTCCTTATATAACACAATTGTAAACTAAAGAATGGAAACTAAAGAAACTGAGTTTGTATCTCAACTCAAATAGCGAGAGAAAAAAATAAGTGTGTACAT
This sequence comes from Oncorhynchus tshawytscha, assembly GCF_018296145.1. Classification (NCBI taxonomy): domain Eukaryota; kingdom Metazoa; phylum Chordata; class Actinopteri; order Salmoniformes; family Salmonidae; genus Oncorhynchus; species Oncorhynchus tshawytscha. Next base: position 70,145,714 of record NC_056434.1, on the reverse strand, counting down.
TCAAATGCCAATGAAAAACTGTCAATGTTAGAGGCACTGTCAATGTCAGAGGCACTGTCAATGTTAGAGGCACTGTCAATGTTAGAGGCACTGTCAATGTTAGAGGCACTGTCAATGTCAGAGGCACTGTCAATGTTAGAGGCACTGTCAACGTTAGATGCACTGTCAATGTTAGAGGCACTGTCAATGTTAGAGGCACTGTCAATGTTAGAGGCACTGTCAATGTTAGAGGCACTGTCAATGTTAGAGGCACTGTCAATGTCAGAGGCACTGTCAATGTTAGAGGCACTGTCAATGTTAGAGGCACTGTCAATGTTAGAGGCACTGTCAATGTTAGAGGCACTGTCAATGTCAGAGGCACTGTCAATGTTAGAGGCACTGTCAATGTTAGAGGCACTGTCAATGTTAGAGGCACTGTCAATGTCAGAGGCACTGTCAATGTCAGAGGCACTGTCAATGTTAGAGGCACTGTCAATGTTAGAGGCACTGTCAATGCCAGATGCACTGTCAATGTTAGAGGCACTGTCAATGTTAGAGGCACTGTCAATGTCAGAGGCACTGTCAATGTTAGAGGCACTGTCAATGTTAGAGGCACTGTCAATGTTAGAGGCACTGTCAATGTCAGAGGCACTGTCAATGTTAGAGGCACTGTCAATGTTAGATGCACTGTCAATGTTAGAGGCACTGTCAATTTTAGAGGCACTGTCAATGTCAGAGGCACTGTCAATGTCAGAGGCACTGTCAATGTTAGAGGCACTGTCAATGTTAGAGGCACTGTCAATGTCAGAGGCACTGTCAATGTTAGAGGCACGGTCAATGTCAGAGGCACTGTCAATGTTAGAGGCACTGTCAATGTTAGAGGCACTGTCAATGTTAGAGGCACTGTCAATGTTAGAGGCACTGTCAATGTCAGAGGCACTGTCAATGTCAGAGGCACTGTCAATGTTAGAGGCACTGTCAATGTTAGAGGCACTGTCAATGTCAGAGGCACTGTCAATGTTAGAGGCACTGTCAATGTCAGAGGCACTGTCAATGTTAGAGGCACTGTCAATGTTAGAGGCACTGTCAATGTCAGAGGCACTGTCAATGTTAGAGGCACTGTCAATGTCAGAGGCACTGTCAATGTTAGAGGCACTGTCAATGTTAGAGGCACTGTCAATGTTAGAGGCACTGTCAATGTTAGAGGCACTGTCAATGTCAGAGGCACTGTCAATGTCAGAGGCACTGTCAATGTTAGAGGCACTGTCAATGTTAGAGGCACTGTCAATGTCAGAGGCACTGTCAATGTTAGAGGCACTGTCAATGTTAGAGGCACTGTCAATGTCAGAGGCACTGTCAATGTTAGAGGCACTGTCAATGTCAGAGGCACTGTCAATGTTAGAGGCACTGTCAATGTTAGAGGCACTGTCAATGTTAGAGGCACTGTCAATGTTAGAGGCACTGTCAATGTCAGAGGCACTGTCAATGTCAGAGGCACTGTCAATGTTAGAGGCACTGTCAACGTTAGATGCACTGTCAATGTTAGAGGCACTGTCAATGTTAGAGGCACTGTCAATGTTAGAGGCACTGTCAATGTTAGAGGCACTGTCAATGTTAGAGGCACTGTCAATGTCAGAGGCACTGTCAATGTTAGAGGCACTGTCAATGTTAGAGGCACTGTCAATGTTAGAGGCACTGTCAATGTTAGAGGCACTGTCAATGTCAGAGGCACTGTCAATGTTAGAGGCACTGTCAATGTTAGAGGCACTGTCAATGTTAGAGGCACTGTCAATGTCAGAGGCACTGTCAATGTCAGAGGCACTGTCAATGTTAGAGGCACTGTCAATGTTAGAGGCACTGTCAATGCCAGATGCACTGTCAATGTTAGAGGCACTGTCAATGTTAGAGGCACTGTCAATTTTAGAGGCACTGTCAATGTCAGAGGCACTGTCAATGTCAGAGGCACTGTCAATGTTAGAGGCACTGTCAATGTTAGAGGCACTGTCAATGTCAGAGGCACTGTCAATGTTAGAGGCACTGTCAATGTCAGAGGCACTGTCAATGTTAGAGGCACTGTCAATGTTAGAGGCACTGTCAATGTTAGAGGCACTGTCAATGTTAGAGGCACTGTCAATGTCAGAGGCACTGTCAATGTTAGAGGCACTGTCAATGTTAGAGGCACTGTCAATGTCAGAGGCACTGTCAATGTCAGAGGCACTGTCAATGTCAGAGGCACTGTCAATGTTAGAGGCACTGTCAATGTTAGAGGCACTGTCAATGTCAGAGGCATTGTCAATGTTAGAGGCACTGTCAATGTCAGAGGCACTGTCAATGTTAGAGGCACTGTCAATGTTAGAGGCACTGTCAATGTCAGAGGCACTGTCAATGTTAGAGGCACTGTCAATGTCAGAGGCACTGTCAATGTCAGAGGCACTGTCAATGTTAGAGGCACTGTCAATGTTAGAGGCACTGTCAATGTCAGAGGCACTGTCAATGTTAGAGCACTGTCAATGTTAGAGGCACTGTCAATGTCAGAGGCACTGTCAATGTCAGAGGCACTGTCAATGTTAGAGGCACTGTCAATGTCAGAGGCACTGTCAATGTTAGAGGCACTGTCAATGTTAGAGGCACTGTCAATGTCAGAGGCACTGTCAATGTTAGAGGCACTGTCAATGTTAGAGGCACTGTCAATGTCAGAGGCACTGTCAATGTTAGAGGCACTGTCAATGTTAGAGGCACTGTCAATGTTAGAGGCACTGTCAATGTTAGAGGCACTGTCAATGTTAGAGGCACTGTCAATGTCAGAGGCACTGTCAATGTTAGAGGCACTGTCAATGTTAGAGGCACTGTCAATGTTAAAATATATTTTGATTTGTTTAACACTTTTTTGGTTACTACATTTTTTGGTTAGTGCAATTTCTGAGGCTGGTAACTCTAATGAACTTATCCTCTGCAGCAGAGGTAACTCTGCGTCTTCCTTTCCTGTGGCGGTCCTCATGAGAGCCAGTTTCAATATAGCGCTTGATGGTTTTTGCTACTGCAATTTCCGGATTGACTGACCTTCATGTCTTAAAGTAATGATGGACTGTCATTTCTCTTTGCTTATTTGAGCTGTTATTGCCATAATATGGACTTGGTCTTTTACCAAATAAGGATATCTTCTGTATACCACCTCTACCTTGTCACAACACAACTGATTGGCTCAAAAGCATTAAGAAGGAAAGCAATCACACTATTTAACATTTAACAAGGCACATTTGTTAATTCAAATGCATTCCAGGTGTCTACCTTATGAAGCGTGAATACATTGATTTGTTTAACACTTTGGTTACTACATGATTCCATATGTGGTGTTTCATAGTTTTGATGTCTTCACTATTATTCTACAATATAGAAAATAGTAAAAATAAAGAAAAACCCTTGAATGTGTGTCAAATTCTCCCTAGGAGAGGTAGGTGTGGAGTCAGGCGCAGGAGAGCAAGAAGTCCAAGAAGGGCGTTTTATAAGTCCATCAACAGAACAGGTACAGGACCACAACCGCAGCCACTAAGAAACAGGAACGCAGTCCAGTAGAAAACGGAGGAAACACACTCCTCTGACTAAACTAACGTGGGGGAAAACAGTCCCGTGAAATACACCTGTTTAACAGAAAAATCGTAACCTTCGGTGGAAGTCGTGACAATGTGTATGTGTGTCCAAACTTTTGACAGGTACTGTAAGTATTCAGACCCTTTACTCAGTATTTTGTTGAGACACCTTTGGCAGCGATTACAGCCTCGAGTATTCTTGGGTATGACGCTACAAGCTTGGGACACCTGTATTTGGGGAGTTTCTTACATTGTCTTGGCTGTGTGCTTAGGGTCGTTGCTCTGTTGGAAGGTGAACTTTCACCCCCGTCTGAGGTCCTGAGCTCACTGGAGAGGTTTTTCATCAAGGATCTCTCTGTGCTTTGCTCTGTTCATCTTTTCCTTGATCCTGATTAGTCTCGTAGTCCCTGCCACTGAAAAACATCCCCCAGCATGATGCTGCCACCATCATGGGTCGTAATACTTATGTAAATGTGACATTTCCGTTTTTAATTTTAAATAAATGAGCAAAAATGTCTGAAAACCTGTTTTGGCTTTGTCATTATGGGGTATTGTGTGTAGATTGATGAGGAAAACAAATATTTAATCAATTTTTAGAGTAAGGCTGTAAAGTAACAAAATGTGGAAAAAGTGAGGGGGTCTGAATACTTTCCAAATGCTCTGGATATTTATGCTATTTTACTGTCACTGATCAACACCTGACAGAGTGTTGTTTCCTGTTGCTGTACTCTATAGTTCACTCATGTGTTTGAATGTGTCTCCATTTGTGTCCAGCTAAGCAGTACATGACACATTCAGCTTTTCAACACCCGAGACGAAGGAGAAACAACCTGTCTCCTCTCCCTGTCTCTGAGGAGAGAGAAAAAAGGAGGGGGAAGAGCATGAAAGGAATGTAATGCAAATGTGTTTTATAAGTCGAGCTCGGCATGTTGTCATGACACTGTCTATATTTAAAACAGGTCACCTTAACCCCACCCCCGCTGTCTCAATGACATACACCGAATGCTACACTGACATGCTAGGTGTCACACACACACAGGCACACACACGCGTACGTACGCACACACACACACACACACACACATACAAACACACACACAGCTGATATACTGTATGTATATATGTAAAACTGCAGCCATTCTCTCCAGGCCAGGACCCAATCATTCCAGTGCAGTGAACAGGGAGGCAGTCAGACAACAGAGATGACAGAGGAATATAGCCTGGCCCTGGCGTGTCTATCCATCCATCCATCTCTCCAACCATCCATCCTCTCCTTCATTTGGGCCCTGCTCTCACTTTTACATATTCAGCAACAGCACCATGCATGCATATGATTCCATATTGGGAGCCATTGTGTAGCTGTGCAAGATGGGTTCCCTGTGCTCCCTACCGTCCCTAGGCCCCAGGCTGCCCATCACAAATGGAGGAGTGTACACTGACCAGGCCTCCTTCCCTCCCTCCCTCAGCCCGAACCACATTTCAATCATTTCATCAGTTCATTTGCCTCCCAGATACACCAGGAGCTTTTTTCCATCTCTCACCCCTCTTTCTCTCTCTTCTGCCTTGACCTAGATACGCATGGAGTAGAGTGACACTTCTGCCTGGCCAGAGCATGGCCAGGCCCCGCTTTGCCGCATGCCTCCACTGTCTATAAAATATGACTCTACGCTATCTCTCTGCATAAGAATAATGAAAGGCAGGAGCATGACAGATTGAACATAGATGAGATTGCTGCTGTGACTATATGCATGGCCCGCTTCACCCTGGCTTTGCATCTGAAATGGAAAAAGAGCGGGTGGGGGGCTGGGGGGCTGACGGTTCTGACGTTACTGGGGACACAGCTCCTCGCCCCCCCTCCTCTCAGGAAGTGTGGAGAGATTGAACACAGGCTGGCCCTTTGACCGTATCTCTGCTCTACACATGGCAGCCACTGCAGTAACCACACCCCACCAGCACCCTCAAAGCCTGTCTACTGTACTCCCTCGGCTTGAATATAAACACACACACACTATTTACTAGAGAGGTAGATAAAGAGGTAAATGCAGAAACATTTGAATGTTTAGACAGACAGACAGGCAGACAGGTATATGTAGCGTGTGTTGCGTCTGACCTCACTCTGAGTGGTGTGTAAATCGATTAGTAGTGCTGAGAGCTGAGATTAGGGGGGTGGCGGGTTCATGGGGAACAGGCTGCCAAGATGGCGGCTGGCTGTAGAGCGGTGGCAGGGTGCCAGAGGACACATGTAAACACCTGTTACTGCACGCGAGGGAGACCCTGGTTAGCCCCACGCCAACAATAGCATGCACACACACACACACACACACACACACACACACACACACACACACACACACACACACACACACACACACACACACACACACACACACACACACAGGGCAGACCTTGTAGCCAACAGGCCACCTCCCCACCTGACCACTGTGGGTATAAAATAGGACCCTGAGTTGATCCTGACCTACAGTATGTGACCTGACCAGGATTCATCTCTATGAGGAAATTAATCTCTATCTACCCCCCCCTCCCCCCTCCATAATTATTATTTTAATAAATAGGAAGAGGAAGAGAAGAACATTAGTTGAAAGGGGGAGAGAGGAGGGAGGGAAGAAGTAGCAAACGTAAAGGAGTGAGCAGAATGAGAGGGAGAAGGAGCGGCAGGGACAGAGAGGGGAGGTTACAGAGAGTAGAAGAGGTGAGGCTAAGAAGGAGGAATGTTTGGTGTTTTGGCACTGGAGCCATGTTGCTGCTCTCCATAAACATGTCTGACATGACCCTGAGTAAACCAGGTAAACAGAAAACCTGCTTTCCCTGAGGTTAACATATGGCCAGCCTGCAGGCTCCCCCTCCCATTTCTGGGGCGCTTCGGCTACCTGATGTCCCCTCCACTCACTTTTGGTTTTGTTTTCATCTTGATACAGTGGCACACTTTAGCCAGGAGCAACAATGATATCAGGTTGTGACATTGCAACACACCACACACCAGACATACACACAGACACACACAAGCTCAGAAGGGTGCATTAAGCAAAGATGCACACACACACACAGACACACAGACATATGGTGATCAGGCACAGTGGTGTGAGCCTTAAGTGGAGCTTCTAACCTGACCTGAGGCAAGAGGAGAGAGAGAGAGACAGAGAGAGAGAGAGAGAGACAGAGAGAGAGACGGAGAGAGAGAGAGAGAGAGACAGACAGAGGCAGAGAGAGAGACAGAGAGAGACAGGGAGAGAGAGAGACAGAGAGAGAGAGATCTATGTATATATGCTTATTTATTTTATCTTGTGTCCTTTACCATTTGTACATTGTTAAAACACTGTATATATATATAATATGACATTTGTAATGTCCTTATTGTTTTGAAACTTCTGTATGTGTGATGTCTACTGTTCATTTTTATTGTTTATTTCACTTTATATATTATCTACCTCACTTGCTTTGGCAATGTTAACACATGTTTCCCATGCCAATAAAGCCCTTGAATTGAATTGAATTGAGAGAGAGACAAAGAGAGAGACAGAGAGAGACAGAGAGAGACAGAGAGAGAGACAGAGTGAGAGACAGAGAGACAGCGAGAGAGAGAGAGAGAGAGACAGAGAGAGAGACAGAGAGAGAGACAGAGAGAGACAGAGAGAGAGACAGAGTGAGAGACGAGACAGAGAGACAGCAAGAGAGAGAGACAGAGAGAGAGACAGAGAGAGGGGGGGGGGAACAGCGGATAAGCGGGGATCCTAGCCTGACTCACACTATGGCTGCAAATTATTGATGAATGCCTGCTTAACATTTACTCTACTACTCTACTAGTTTGCATTTGAATTTACAGTATAAACATACTATTGATGTGATTATATTCTGAAATGTATTTTATTTGTCAAAATTATTTTCATAAATGATAAATAGACAAGAAAAACCTCAAATTGACCTCATGATCCTTCTCAAATAAAACAGATTTCCATCTTTTGTGTGGTCATTATGCATTTATTAATTCCTTTAAAACAAAGGAGTTTAAAAAGAACATATCCTAGAGAAGAAGAAAGGCTTTGCTACTGTCATGTCCACAGCCTTTCTCAGGTCTGCGATTATTGTGATGTTGCTGTGGGGATAAAATATGCATCAAAATGAAGGGAGCAAGGTTCCTGGATGGGAGGGGAAAAAGTTCATGAATATCTAAATAATCAAATTCGCTATCTCCTCCTTTTATATTGAAAATCATTTTTTTTGTTAATTAGACCCTATTACCATTCTAATTGGTTTAGTTTTACACGTCTAGGACTGTAGCAGCATTATAAAGCTATTAAAGAAGCTCCTCTGAGGTAGGAAGAACAAGCATAATCAACCAATCAATTATGATCTTTGAGAAAATGAGCTTTGGAATATAATCAACGTTTGATCTTTTGTCCTTGCTTCCGACTAGCATATGTTTTTAAGTGGATATGCAGCACCCAATGTCCAATCTTTTTTTAACCACAATATATAATACATTATATTGTTTGATTAGGCTTTGTTCGACTAATGTCATTAACAGCCTTTATGCTTTACATAGTCACTTAGAAGAATGGTCAACTCCATAAATAAAAGAGGCCTCTGAAGATGATTTGTTGAAATGTAATTGTTTCCTGTTGGACAAAGAAGCGTTATTGTCTATTCTGCAGGCTCAGAGGAGAGAGCAGCTGTAGTGGTTATGATTAGAAGTGTTCAGATGTGGCTTCTTCAAGTGCACTGCCTAGTTACAGCAGTAGACAGCCCGGTTAAATACTTTTCCTTCTTATTAAAATCCAGTACACAAAAATCATACAAATCTCCCAATAGGGTTGGGTCAATCCTAGTTGAAGTCCGTCAATTTAGGAATTAAACTGAAATTACAAGTCAATAATTGAAAAAAGGCATTCATTTCCAATGACTTCTCAATAAAATGAAAAGGAGAAGACATCTATTCCAAAAGTTGTTCCGTTTTTATATTATTTTAAATTCAAATCACTTCCTGAATCGAGGCCTGGTTATAGCCTGGTTATAGTGGGTTACAGTATTCAGCCTGGTTCAAACCCAATGCAGCCTGGTTACAGCCTATATAACGTTTTGTATGGTTAGAGCAGTAAACGACATGGCAAAAGCTCTATGCACAACCTGGTTCAAGTGAAATGAATAGCCTGGTTAGAGCCCTGTCTGGTTCCTATGCAGCCTGGTAGAAAGGCTGATTAGGGAGCTGTCAGCCCTGCTGACGGTAATGACAGCCCGGACTATGTGCTAATTAGCAGCTTAGCATATAATCGGGCCAATGAGAAGGGCTGCGGCCAAGTCGGCATTAGTATGAAACACAGCCCATCGCCACCCTGGTCTGAGTGGATAAATGACTAGACCACTGTGCCTCTTCATTGTTCAGCCCCCACTAAGTGAACTCATCTTTACTCACGCGGTACACTCATAGCCTGTGACGTTAGAATTTGAGTGCATATCCATACACAGCCTAGGGTATCAGAACGTACAGTAGGTTAACGCCCGAAATACTTAACTCCATACAGTAGAACTGAAAGTCATCGTTAGTTACACACGTCCTATATTCACAGCCCAAGGAGCTGTCTGAGTTTGAACAATATCCGTACATACAACCGTGACTCAGAATGTACTCAAGTGTTCTAGGCCTCTTGAGTATATGTATACTGTACTGCATATTGCACTTGGAAGATCTCACATTATACCTGACAAATTAAGTTCAAAAGAAGTACGCAAGCAGTTGTAGAGGACATCAATACATTATCAAAAGCAAAATCTCTACCTAAATAAAAGGGTAGAAAATACTGGAGGCTAAACGTCTGGAGAGGCCACTCCATATCCACATGATACTAACTATGAAACCAATTTATTCCACTCTTTATTTCCATCTGAATCTAAACCCGGCTCTGAGATAACACATTTAAATATAAGATAACATTTTTACCTCTCTCTCTCCCTCTCTCCCAATTATTAGAAAGACAATGAGTGGACACATTGCAGTGCAGGAAAGAGCAGAAATAGATTAAATTGCAGAGGAGATTATAATTTATCATTTCTTTATTAAAAAGTAATGCAGCCGAATTAACTTTGAATTAAATTATATTTGCATGGCATTACTGGAATCATCTATGTAAATGGCTTAAAATCCCTAATGGGACATTGCTCATACCAAAAGTATAGTTGTGGAGAAATAACTTTTTTCAGGAAATTACTACCGAGACCCAACATTAATCTGAAAAATGGGGGAATGTTAGATTTGATTAGAACAAGAAAGTATACTAAGTTACTTACAGAAAACATATATCACAACCTCCATAATAATAATCATCATCATTATCATTATCATCACCATCCTTAACACAATCTGAGACTTGACCTCTGAACCTTGACTATTGGACATTGGAGGGTCCAGAGGAGTACGAAGTAGAGATTCGCCTGTGTGTGTGTGTGTGTGTGTGTGTGTGTGTGTGTGTGTGTGTGTGTGTGTGTGTGTGTGTGTGTGTGTGTGTGTGTGTGTGTGTGTGTGTGTGTGTGTGTGTGTGTGTGTGTGTGTGTGTGTGTGTGTGTGTGTGTGTGGTGTGGTGTGTGTGTGTGTGTGTGTGTGTGTGTGTGTGTGTATGTGTGTGTGTGTGTGTGTGTGTAATAGACAAGGAGTGAGATTTAACAGTCTCTCTTAATGCAGTCAGTAGGTAAACTCCTCCCACATGGAAATGTCTGACATTGCAGTGAAGCAGAGAGAGATCCTAACCTATAGATGAATAAAGGCGGGAGCCACTCCATTTAAATCCAGGTACATTACTTCAAATGCCATGAATGAGATGGCTAGTCTGAGATGTATGTATTATGTTTATTTTTCATCATTTCTTCTATATCTTTGCTCATCGAGGGGATAGCACATGAGTTGTCTGTGCTATGCAGCGCTTTCTTAAGAATGGGATTAGAATGACTGCTAACACACCTAACAGACTGTCTTTCTCTATGCCCGTAAGAGGAGCTAAAGTAGCTGTGACGTTGTAACGTAATTGGATTCAGGATCCCCGTTGGAATAGCACAATTTCGATTATTCTTTTTTATGTGTTCAGCTTTTTAAAATTAAGGCACTGATGATGTTTCTACCTGTTACATCTTGTTTTATGTGCAGTGCCTTCAGAAAGTATTCTGCCTCTGAGCTTTGCACACCTGGACTGTGCAACATATACCCATTATTATTTTTTAAATTCTCTCATTTCAACGCTAGAGGCGTCACTACAGACCCTGGTTCGATTCCAGGCTGTATCACAACCGGCAGTGATTGGGAGTCCCATAGGGCAGTGTACAATGGTCCCAGCGTCGCCTGGGTTGGGCCAGTCATTGTACATATGAATTTGTTCTTAACTGACTTGCCAAGTTAAATAAAGGTTAATAAAAGCTCTTTCAAATTGGTTGTTGATCATTGCTAGACAACCATTTTAAGGTCTTGTCATAGATCTTCAAGCAGATTTAAGTCAAGACAAGACTGTAACTCGGCCAATCAGAAACATTCAACCGTATTCTTGAAGATGCAGCCACCATTTGCTTGAAAAAATGGAGAGTGGTCCTCTCATCATGTGTTGTATTGGATTTGCCCCAAACATAACACTTTGTATTCAGGACATTGCATTGCCACATTTTTCACAGTATTAGTGCCTTGTTGGAATATTTGTATTCTGTACAGGCTCCCTTCTTTTCACGCTGTCAATTACAGTAGGTTAGTATTGTGGAGTAACCACAATGTTGTTGATCACAGCCATTCAACTTTATAACTGTTTTAATGTCACCATTGGCCTTATGGTGAAATCCTTGAGCGGTTTCTTTCCTGTTCGGCAACTGAGTTTGGAAGGAAGCCTGTATCTTTGTAGTGACTGGGTGTATTGATACACCACCCAAAGTGTAATGAATAACTTCACCATTCTCAAAGGGATATTCAATGTCTTCTTTTTTTGCACTCATGTACCAATAGCTTCCCTTCTTTGCGAGGCATTGGGAAAAAACCTCCCTGGTCTTTGTGGTTGAGTCTTGTGAAAAATTCACTGCTTGACTGCTTGATATAATTGTATGTGGGGGTACAGATATGAGGCAGTCATTCAAAAATCATGTTAAACACTACTATTGCATACAGAGTGAGTCCATGCAACTTATTATGTGACTTGCTCCTGAACTTATTTAAGGTAGCCATAACAAATGGCATAACATAATAATTATTGACTCAAGAGATTTCCGCTTTTCATTATTAATTCATTTGTCCCCAAAAATTGTCCCCAATTTGACATTATGGGGTATTTTGTGGAGGCCAGTGACAAAAAAAAACTAAATGTAATCCATTTTAAATATAGGCTGTAACACAACAAAACGTGGATTTTTTTTTAGAGCGCTTTCAATTATTCCCTGTATAATCCGGATCCTGGAGGGTCTGGTACCCTGAACCGCACTACAAAGTATATGTGAAACGCAACCAGCCCTGGCTGACACAAATCCTAGGAACTGCTTGAGTAGCGATTCTAGGACCAGAATACCAGCTATTGTGATGTGGCAGTGTGATTCGCTTGGAACTTTTTCTCCCATTGTAAAACAGCTAGCTTGCAAGTGTTTTGTATGTGCATTCTGCAAATCGCACCCTGAAACTGTTATTGTGAAAGCAAGACGTATCCTGTAGAATTATCACAAATGTTTCAGGAAACCGAACCAGGGTACTGAATTTAATAAGTAAAAAATCCCTTAACGTTCAAACTATAGCACTTTGGTGTTGAAAACAATTTCAACAGTTGAACAGTTATCAATATTTTTTGGTGACATTTCCTGTGCGGACTGCATGTGGTACAATAAAGATGTATACTAAGTTACACAAACATATTGCACTTCCTTTTTTCCAGACCTTCGCAGACAAACAGCAAAATCTGAATGGTATGAAGCACATGTTATTTTCACTATCAATAAGAGCTTAAATCAAATCAAATCAAATCAAATTTTATTTGTCACATACACATGGTTAGCAGATGTTAATGCGAGTGTAGCGAAATGCTTGTGCTTCTAGTTCCGACAATGCAGTAATAACCAACAAGTAATCTAACTAACAATTCCAAAACTACTGTCTTATACACAGAGTAAGGGGATAAAGAATATGTACATAAGGATATATGAATGAGTGATGGTACAGAGCAGCATAGGCAAGATACAGTAGCTGATATCGAGTACAGTATATACATATGAGATGAGTATGTAAACAAAGTGGCATAGTTAAAGTGGCTAGTGATACATGTATTACATAAGGATGCAGTCGATGATATAGAGTACAGTATATGAGATGAATAATGTAGAGTATGTAAACATTATATAAGGTAGCATTGTTTAAAGTGGCTAGTGATATATTTACATCATTTCCCATCAATTCCCATTATTAAAGTGGCTGGAGTTGAGTCAGTGTCAGTGTCAGTGTGTTGGCAGCAGCCACTCAATGTTAGTGGTGGCTGTTTAACAGTCTGATGGCCTTGAGATAGAAGCTGTTTTTCAGTCTCTCGGTCCCAGCTTTGATGCACCTGTACTGACCTCGCCTTCTGGATGATAGCGGGGTGAACAGGCAGTGGCTCGGGTGGTTGATGTCCTTGATGATCTTTATGGCCTTCCTGTAACATCGGGTGGTGTAGGTGTCCTGGAGGGCAGGTAGTTTGCCCCCGGTGATGCGTTGTGCAGACCTCACTACCCTCTGGAGAGCCTTACGGTTGAGGGCGGAGCAGTTGCCGTACCAAGCGGTGATACAGCCCACCAGGATGCTCTCGATTGTGCATCTGTACATCCACTTTACATGGTCGAACATGCTTTTTAAAAGACTACAACTTCAGAAAAGCAAGAGAACCATTTAAAATTATATCAAATCGAATAATATTGTATTCGTTATATGCTTTGTAAAGAACAGATGACGACTGACAGGGACATGCTTACTTACGGGTCCTTCAGAACAATGCAGAGAGACAGAAAATAGAGAAATAATAGAAGATTTTAAAAAATATATAAAATGTATCAATAATAAAAGTAATAATAAATACACAATGAGCAACGATAACTTGGCAATAGACAAAGTCGACAGAGTCGATGTGCAGGGGTACGAGGGAATTGAGGTAGGTATGTACAGTTGAAGTCGAAAGTTTACATACACCTTAGCCAAATACATTTAAACTTCGTTTTGCAAAATTCCTGACATTTAATCCTAGTAAAAAGTCCCTTGCATTTTTCGCACCAAAGTATGTTCATCTCTAGGAGATAGAACGCCTCTCCTTCCTGAGCGGTATGATGGCTGCGTGGTCCCATGGTGTTTATACTTGCATCGTATTGTTTGTACAGATGAACGTGGTACCTTCAGGCATTTGGAAATTGCTCCCAAGGATGAACCGGACTTGTGGAGGTCTACAATTTTTTTTCTGAGGTCTTGGCTGATTTATTTTGGTTTTCCAATGATGTCAAGCAAAGAGGCACTGAGTTTGAAGGTAGGCCTTGAAATACATCCACAGGTACACCTCCAATTGACTCGAATGATGTCAATTAGCCTATCAGAAGCTTCTAAAGCCATGACATCATTTGCTGGAATTTTCCAAGCTGTCAACTTAGTGTATGTAAACTTCTGACCCACTGCAATTGTGATAGAGTGAATTATAAGGGAAATAATCTGTCTGTAAACAATTGTTGGAAAAATTACTTGTGTCATGCACAAAGTAGATGTCCTCAACGAATTGCCAAAACTATAGTTTGTTAACAAGGAATTTATGGAGTGGCTGAAAAATAAGATTTAATGACTCCAACCTAAATGATGTAAACTTCAGACTTCAACTGTACATATAACTAGTGATGAGGTTCACCTTGGTGTCATGATAGGGGCTGCACCAAAATATTGATGTATTATAATAATTGATTATGCTTATGTTGTATTAATAGAAGGGGAGGGTTATAATACCCCTCCCTCACTACATTTATACGGTCCTAGACTACTGATTAACAATATATATGCATTATAAGGTTTAATATTGTTCCACAGTTCTTTTCTAGTCTCTGCCTCTTATAAAGAAACGGTCTGAGAGATGTGTGAGTTATTGCAGTCAAAACAGGGTGTGAGAAAGCGCCTCAAGGCTAAAAGAGATTCAGTCACAGAACCCTGCAGGGGAGTGAAAGAGATAAGAGACTAGTCAGGCATACCACTATAAAGCAAGTTGGGGAGTGGCCAATTACTGCTGAGCCCTTAGAAAACACTGGAACTATTGTTTGTATAACTGTTTATGCATGGGCTTGGTCTCATGAGTAGAAGGTGTTGATGTAGGCAGTTACATCACTAGGGGTTGACTGCAAGCATAATAAAGCAACTTGGACACTTTCCTATTTTGCAGAACTTACTCGGAGACATGCTTGCTATATTCCCATTGTCAACTTCTGTCTGCAATTGCATTAATACATGAATGATTGATTTGCTTAAAGATATTGTCTGATTGTTGATTTCACCAATAAGCAAATGATTGACAAGGAACAAGGAACCTACCCCAACACTAGGAATAAAGTGACATACAATAAACATTAGCAGCAGCGTATGTGATGAGACAAAAACGTTTGTGCAACCAGGATCAATGCAGATTGTCTGGGTAGCTATTAATTAATTAATTAATTAATTAATTATTTAGCAGTCATTTGGCTTGGGGGTAGAAGCTGTTCAAAGTCTTGTTGGTTCCATATTTGGTGAATCGGTACCACTTGCCATGCGGTGGCAGAGAGAACAGTCCATGACTTAGGTGGCTGGAGTCTTTGACCATTTTTAGGGCCTTCCTCTGACACCACCTGGTATAGAGGTTCTGGATGGCAGGAAGATTAGCCCCAGTGATGTACTGGGCTGTATGCACTACCCTCTGTAGCGCATTGCGGTTGGATGCCAAGCAGTTGCCATACCAAACGTTGATGCAGACACTGGAGCATCTGAGGGCCCATGCCAAATCTTTTCAGCCTCCAGAAGGGGAAGAGGCGTTGTTGTGCCCTCTGTTGGTGTGTGTGGACCATAATAGATTCTTAGTGATGTGGACACCGAGGAGCTTGAAGCTCACGACCCACACCACTACAGCCTCGACGATGTGAATTGGGGCATGCTCGGCCCTCCTTTTCCCGTTGTCCACAATCAGCTCCTTTGTCTTGTTGATGTTGAGGGAGATGATGTTGTTAAGACACCACAATGCCAGGTTTCTGACCTCCTCCCTAATAGGCTCATTGTCATTGGAGATCAGGCCTACCCCCGTCATGTTGTTGGTAAACTGAATGATGGTGTTGGAGTTGTGCGTGGCCACACAGTCATGGGCAAACAGGGAGTACAGGAGAAGACTAAGCATGCACCCTTGAGGGGCCCCCGTGTTGAGGGATGTGTTGTTGCCTATCCTCACCACCTGGGTGGCAGCCCGTCAGGAAGTTCAGGATCCAGTTGCAGGGGGAGGTTTTCCGTCCCATGGTCCTTAGCTTAGTGATGAGCTTGGAGGGGACTATGATGTTGAATGCTGAGCCTTAGTTGCTGAAAAGCTTTATCACATAGGTGTTCCTTTTGTCCAGGTGGGAAAGAGTAGTGTGGAGTACAATAGAGATTGTGTCATCTGCGGATCTGTTGGGGCGGTATGCAAATTGTACTGGGTCCAGGGTGTCTGGGATGATGGTGTTGATGTGAGTCATGACCAGCCTTTCAAAGTTTTTCATGGCTACAGATGTGAGTGCTATGGGGTGATAGTAATTCCTGGGCACAGGGACTATAATGGTCTGCTTGAAACATGTTGGTATTACAGACTCAGACAGAGAGAGTTTTAAAATGTCAGTGAAGACACTTGCCAGCTGGTCAGTGCATGCTCTGAGTATGCGTCCTGGTAATCCGTCTGGCCCTGCGGCCTTGTGAATGTTAACC
This sequence comes from Oncorhynchus tshawytscha, assembly GCF_018296145.1. NCBI lineage: Eukaryota > Metazoa > Chordata > Actinopteri > Salmoniformes > Salmonidae > Oncorhynchus > Oncorhynchus tshawytscha. Next base: position 70,129,214 of record NC_056434.1, on the reverse strand, counting down.
TGTTTACTGACATTGGCTACAGAGAGCACAATCACATAGTCATCCAGAACAGCTGGTGCTCTCATGCATGGTTCAGTGTTGCTTGTCTCGCAGCGAGAGTTTCCTTTTGTAATCTGTGATAGTTTGCAAGCCCTGCCACGTCTGAGAGAGAGCTGGTATAGTAGGATTCAATCTTAGTCTGCATTGATGCGTTGCCTGTTTGATGGTTCGTCAGAGGGCATAGCGGGATTTCTGTGTCTGGATTAGTGTCCTGTTCCTTGAAAGCGCCAGCTGTAGCCTTTAACTCTGTGCGGATGTTGCCCATAATCCATGGCTTCCGGTTGGGAATGTACTTATTTAATGAAGATATTGTAGCAAGAAAAGTAATTGACAAATGATATCGTATTGTTCCAAGGAGATGTCATATAGAATAATTCCATTATTTCATGTCTCTATGAAAAGGCGATAGAGGTGAGATAGAGAAAAGAGATACTGATGAGGAGTTTGACTAACACATTACTCATGGGAGATACCCAACGATGACAGTGTTGTGGGAGGGGAGAGGGAGGAGATTAGATTAGATTGTAGAAATGGAACGTACCAGGATTAAAATAAGAGAAATACAGTATGGATTGAAACATCTGTGAAACAACATGTTTTATTGAAACATAATACCTACACTTCCTCACTCTCCTCCTAATATCTATCACACTTTATCACTCTCCTTCTCTTTCACTCCCTCCCTCCCTCCCTCTATCACTCACTTCCTCCCTCCCTCCCTCCCTCTATCACTCACCCACACACTCACACAAACACACACACACACACACACACACACACACAGACACACACACAGACACACAGACACACATACATACACACACATACATACATACAGGCACATTGACTGGCACATTGTTTGGAGTATGCATTTGATACTGAGTCATTCTGAATATGCTGAGGGGCAAATTCCCTTACAGAGGATGAGGAGGACAACAGACCCACACACACACACACAGGCCTTTATTGGCTGCGATATTTTGCCATTGTGTAGCGTTGGTTTGGGGCACAGCATCAGAGCTGGGCACAGCTTTAATGAGGAATGATGTAGCGGGCACAGACGGGCATTACGGACATCCGTTTTAGTTTAGCGTGCCCATCGCTAAAGTGCCATTAAACGGGCAAGGCATGGCCCAGAGGAGAGAGATGGGTGGCTCAATTTCATGTGTTGTCCAATGAGGGGATAGCTGATGGGGTTCACTAGAGTCCAGACACTGGCATGCAGGATGATGTGAATAATTCTAAGTGTGCTGCATGCCTAAACCTTACTGCAGTCTTGTGTCTTTCAATCACTACAGATCAGCACTGATTTACTACATGACAATTGGGGGGCGATGCTTTGTAGCATACTGATAGGCTAGGACTGTGTGCATGAGACGTGCTGTGGTAGAATACTGTGTGTTGTGTGAATGGAAAGCATTCTTACAGATAGAGATGCCTACCGTTTGAATAAGCCGGATCCTTTCACATTCAAACACACATGCTTACACATACACACTGACACAAACACACAGTGTCAAGTATACAAACACATGCATATCAGGGCTGGAAAAATCATTATCAGGCCCCCGATGTCCCCCAGAACCCCATATCGTTCTCCTCTCCTCCCATCCCTCACTCACCACCCTGAAAGTGAAATCTATACTTAATGGGATTGGAGAGAGAAAAACTGAAAAGTTTTACCAACTGTCTGCAGGCTCTACTGTGTGTTGTTTTCTTCTTTCTCCCTTTGCTCTCTTTCATTGGCCTCTCACACATCTTCTCATCTCCGTCTGTTCCAGGACTCAGACACTGCCGCACCTACCCCCAGTGTCTTGTCATTTCCTTCTTCTTCAACTTCTTTCATTCCGTTCGGGTTTTTTTTGCATTTGGTTGGTAATGTTTGAACTCGTCGGCTCTGTAAGATGTTCCTGAAACAGAATATGAAGGTCTCTCACCCCACCCCCATCTGTCTTAATGCGGGAGCTGCTTATGCCTGGCCCCATGCATAAATAATAAAACAATACAAAAGGAGGAGTGCTCTGAGAAGAACATTGCAGAGACACATGAAAGACCCGCTGAGATCTGCATAAGGAGATGGGATTCAAAACTCCCTCAGAGAGACAGAGCGAGAGAGAGAGAGAGCGAGAGAGAGAGAGAGAGAGTGAGAGACAGACAGACAGACAGACAGACAGACAGACAGACAGACAGACAGACAGACAGACAGACAGACAGACAGACAGACAGAGAAAGTGAGCCATACAATAAGGGGAAACTGAGAGATGACCCCAAACCTATGATATTGAAAGTTTTCCATGTGTCTGACTTTTTGCTCACCATCCAAAGCCTTTGCCTCTATGTTGGGATATCAGCAAATGTTTCGTCTTACTCACTACCCCTTTACCAGCATTCTATGTGTACTCATATCTCTCTGCAGGGCCTCTGACACAGTGTGTGTGTGTGTGTGTGCGTGTGTGTGTGCGTGTGTGTGTGTGTGTGTGTGTGTGTGTGTGTGTGACTGAGAGCATGGGCAGCCTCACCCACAGAGCATGGGCATACTCACAAAATGTCTGCCACAGGCTGGACCACGTTTCCCAGAACCACAGGTTAGACATAGAGAATGTACCATCACAGAGATTAGTCACAACTCATTCAACTGACCTCTTTTCTTCCAGTAGATTGTTTTTATTCTCAACAGGCACATTTACGAGAGCGCACACACTCACAAGAACCCTGTATTCACAACACTCTGATGTGGACCTTTAGCTGTCATGTCGGACAGTGAATTCACACAGAAAATATGGTGCTGACTTGCTGTTTGTTATCCACTGCCCCTCCCCTTCATCTCCCTCTCCTTTTCACCTCTCTTTTTTTATGAAGTCTGCATATGTATTAAGAGGGATTTTGTTGTCCCTAGACACCAATTTGCATAAAGTGCATGCCATCATTGGTTCAAGAGAAGCAAATTATTTCCCTGGCAAGATCAGACTTTCCCCTCGTTTTTTATTTATTCATTTTTAACATGGTGCAAGCTGGGGGTTATTAAGAGCACTTAGTCTGATATGCAAAATATCACTTTCCTTAAACTGGCTTCATCAATGAGGGGAGGCGAAGGGGGGAAAAGGAGAAATTATTGAATTAAGCACTAGGCCAATCATTTAACAATTCCCTAGCAGCCTGTGTTGGAGTGTGTGTGTGTGTGTGTGTGTGTGTGTGTGTGTGTGTGTGTGTGTGTGTGTGTGTGTGTGTGTGTGTGTGTGCGTACTTGGGTGGGTGGGTGGGTGTGTATGTGTGTTTGTGGATTCTTGAGCCTGTGTTTTAAGACTTTAGGGTAATCATGTTAAAATAATAGCCCTGAACTCCAAGTTGTGCCCAGCTTGTCTAATACCCCCTCTCTAAGACACTGAGAAGCTCACTGCCCAGTTCATGAAGGGACGCTAACCTTTTATAGGGAGGTTATTCATAAAAGTTTTGATAAAAATGTACCACCTGTTTTTTCAAAGCCTAGAAATTAGATTGGGTTATTTCACATCTTACAATGCAATAATATATATATATATATATATATATATATATATATATATATATATATATATATATATATATTACAGTATTTACAATATACAATATACAGTCAAAGTTTGGTTAGTTACAGTAGGCTGTTGCACAGTTCAATTAACTGTGTAATAGGGTTTGACATTCATGGGCTAACACAGTGTTGTGCAATCTAATTGTAATTAAAAAGCTAAAGACTCACCCTCCATCAAATCGGAGGGGAAATCAGTCTAGAGTAGACAACCAACTGGCTTCAACCTCCTAACCCAACCCTGTCAGCGACTGAAAAACACCCCGTAAAGAATGAGAGCGTACGTTATGTCACAGTAGCTGTAGATCAAGCTGTTAACAGAGTCCAAATCAAACTTCTCTCTCTCTCTCTCTCTCTCCCTCTCGCTCTCTCTCTGATGAAAAGCGTAATGCAGTTTTATTAGAATTAACGTAATTCGCTGAGAGGGATTGGGGTCCCATTGTAGTTTAGATGTTCTTCTATTCTCCTTTTGTCTTTGACACGAACAAAGCGCTGTCGTTTTAGTTAGCGTTAATATGATTAAAGACAGTGTAATTCATTTCATCATTAGGGAGTTAGGGGATAGGGTGGGGGGGCATTGAGGGGTGGGGGGAGATTCTTCTGACTGCATACTAATTCACCTACAATAAATGCAAAGGACAGTTGTATGGAGTATTAAGTTAGAAAAATGTATCATGACACTAATGAATAAGATGTATGAAATGGCTGATAAACTATGGAATAGAGCCATACCCTAAAATAACAGTGTTGAATTTATGACATGTCAAAGAGTGATGATTCACAGCGCTCCTGTGACTGATAGGCGAAAAGACGAACAGTTTTAGTACTGGAACTTTATCAAGAAAATCAATAATTGCAGTTGTTAATTGTTCTCCCCTTACACAGACCTTACACAGATCAACTCTGGACAACTCTGCTGGAAAAAAATGAAATACTGTCTGATTTGAATAGTCCTCCATCATTGTGGACTGTGTGTCATTACTGTACTTATTCAAGTGATATTTGACACTGAGCCACTCATGAGGTCTGTTTCTCATAAGGACTGGTGTTAGAATGCTCCAGACGGTGGTATCTAGCAAATCTTTCATCTTCATGACGGCTGGCACATTAGACCAGTATAGAGCTGCTGGGAACCGGTGGTAGAACATCACTTAACGTGCTCCTCTAAAGTTACCCAGCCATTATGCCACCGCAAGAAAAGGGTGCAATATTTACCGTCTAGACGATTAGACATAAGCCTCAAATAATATCAAATTCAACTATGAACAGAGAAATGTTCAAATGAGAATGAAAACATTGTCCTGTCCTTTGGACGGTGATATGTTGTTGGTTTGGCCGACGTACCACAGAAAAGCAGCTACAGTGGAAACTGGGGCAGTAGACTTGTCTGAAAACAGCTTTTCACTTGTCACCCTGTATTAGCACGAACATAGGTGCCTTACTACTACGGGTACCGAGTGGAAAATGTAGAATGTGGTACGAATCTGAAGCTCAGGAATTGAAGTCAATATTTGCTTAGCTCCAACAATTCTCTGTGCTCGATGCATCACACTGCATGTGTAACAACGCATAATGACAATGGACTGCAACGTTGTGGTGTAAAAAAAAAGACAGTACACGCTACCTTTCGAGATTTCTTTATTTACCTCATGTTAAACCTGCTCAAAAAAATCTTCATAAGCTCCCCAAGCATCCGTGCCACGGACAGGACACAACTTTCCACAGTCTTTGCACAGTTACCAAACTTCTACAAAGACATCCACAGCTGTGAAATCCTCTCTCTGCACCCTAAAGTACCCATGAGCCACCACACCTCTCTAGAGACCTACAGGGTGCGATAACAGAAAAGTTTGCGCATGTAAAATCGGTTGAGAAGTCGCAAGAGAAAAATGTATGTTGTAAATCCGGTATCATTAATAACACTGTGACTTTTGAATGTCTCTGGAACAATGGTATTGTGCAGGGAAGAGATGACGAATCCTCCTCTCTTTTCTCTGTGAAACTCCTTTATCTAGTAATTACTTTCATGTCTTCATTTATTATTTCATGCTATTCCTCTTTCGTCTTTTTTTGGGGGGCCGGGCCCTAATGTGATTTTTAATCAGCGACTATGGCAGTGCAATCTAATCCTGAGTGTCATTAGAGAGCAGCAGGTAATCGCACTCCAAAAGTCCACACAGCTGCTATGAGGTGAGTGTGGAGAAATTGTTTAAAAGTGATTGAATCATGGCCATGCTATTTTTGAACCAACATTTTAATTGAACATATTCACAGTTTCTGGAACTCCTTAAATTCAGTTTAGCTTGTGTGAATTTGTTTCTATGGAGTTGTGTCGAGACAGCCGTGTTAAATAGTTGTTGAAAATGAAAACCTTGTCTGGCCATTGAACATGTTACATCATCACCTATGTGTGGAGAGTATCCCGGCAGTTTCAGAAGTCTTGATCTTTGACCGAAAAGTATCTGTTGAGTATTTCAACCAGCTGTATGGGGAGGTATGTACAGTTGGACTGGGGTGTATGCACGTCCTGGCCAGCAAGAGCACCCGTTCCAGCCTCTGTGTAGGCTGCCTGGGGTTAGAGACGTAGTTTGGGTTGTCTGGGGCTAGACAAGAAAGGACATTCCTCCACAGTGAGTCTGCAGACTTCTGCGCCAGAGAAAGGCCAGCCCTGGCACCCAGGCGCTGTGGTCTGCGTCCCTCCATCCATCCCACCCTCCCCCGGATTGGCTGACGAGGATGGCTTCAGTGAGTCATCCCAGGACTGAGATCAAAGGCAAATTAAGGCCAACATCTATGCAAAATGTAATATGTAAGCCCCCAGCTATGTCTTCACTATTGATTTTCTCTTTCTATTTCTTTCTCTTTCTTTTTTCTTTCCTTCTTTCTCTCTCTCCCTCTCTTTCTTTCTCTCTCTCCCTCTCTTTCTTTCTCTCTCTCCCTCTCTTTCTTTCTCTCTCTCCCTCTCTTTCTTTCTCTCTCTCCCTCTCTTTCTTTCTCTCTCTCCCTCTCTTTCTTTCTCTCTCTCCCTCTCTTTCTTTCTCTCGCTCTCATTACTTTTTTGTCATTTTCATCCAAGCACAACACACAGTGTGAAATTTGAAGAAAGCCCCCTCAACCCACAAAAAAAATCAGCAAATGATTTGGCTGTCCACAGATATGCCTGTTTGCATTTAGAGTCAATTTCAGAATGTAAGTGGTCATGTTATTCGAATAATGTCTGCTATTGGCTCTTGGCTTGATTTGGAAATAGAAGGAGAGCAGTAATATGTGTCTCGTAGTGATATAAACCCATCTAACACTTCTCTTACATGAAATAAGAACACATTTGTTAAATTCTGGTTCTGGGTCCAGTTGTGAGTATTGAGGCTGAATAGAAGAATAGAACACCAATTTAGATGATTCAATTTATGGAGTCATATAGGCCCTTAAGCAATTGAATATGAATTATAATGTAGTCCTTTCAACAAAAAGCAAGCAGCAGCTTTCGAAGAATGGCAATGAATATGTTTAAACGCTGTTGTGTTAAATATGTTCTGTGTCATCAGATCATTCTTCAGTGGACAAAGCACCACCGCCTTCAAATGAATGTATCGCACTATAACAAGTGAATGTCACATTGTAATGGTAAAAAGCATATTGTAGGCCTCCCGGGTGGCGCAGTGGTCTAAGGCACTGCATTGCAGTGCTACCTGTGCCACCAGGGACTGTGGGTTCGAGCCCAGGCTCTGTCGCAGCTGGCCGCAACCGGGAGGTTGCGACGCACAATTGGCCAAGCGTCGTCTGGGTTAGGAAGGGTTTGGCCGGCAGGGATATCCTTGTCCCATCGCGCACTAGTGACTCCTGTGGCGGGCTGGGCGCAGTACACGCTGACCAGATCGCTAGGTGCACGGTGTTTCCTCTGACACATTGGTGCGGCTGGCTTCCGGGTTGGATGCGTGCTGTGTTAAATAGCAGTGCAGCTTGGTTGGGTTGGGTTGGGTTGGGTTGGGTTGGGTTGGGTTGGGTTGGGTTGGGTTGGGTTGTGTTTCGGAGGACGCATGACTTTCAACCTTCGTCTCTCCCGAGCCCGTATGGGACTTGTAGCAATGAGACAAGATAGTAACTACTAACAATTGGATACCACAAAATTGGGGAGAAAAGGGGGGTAAAATTCACAAAAAATATATATATTGTAGATCAGACATAAACAATGTCACCAAAAATATGCCCGTAAACAAACTAATTGTAAAATATCACAACAGTGAATCCTCAGCATGTGAATACACACCACAGCAATGTTTCCATAAGTAATGGCAATATTTATACAGCCATGTAATTTGAACACTAGCTTCAAACTGTTTATTAGTTTTATCGACATAAACAATACAATGCAACATCCAGACACTCCTACTTCATTCCCCTCAATCAGTTTTAGAGCCCAATAAACTGAAGGTAAATAGTCTGTCTTGCTC
>NC_056434.1:70053659-70098659 GCF_018296145.1 Oncorhynchus tshawytscha | reverse complement strand
CTCTCTGTCTCTCTCTCACTGTCTCTCTCTCTGTCTCTCTCTGTCTCACTGTCTCTCTCTGTTTCTCTCTCTGTCTCACTGTCTCTCTCTGTTTCTCTCTGTCTCACTGTCACTCTTTCTCATTGTCTCTGTCCTCTCAATCCAAGTGCACTCTCTCTGTCTCTCTCTGTTTCTCTCTCTGTCTCTCTCTCTGTCTCACTGTCTCTCTGTCTCACTGTCTCTCTGTTTCTCTCTCTGTCTCTCTCTCTGTCTCACTGTCTCTCTCTCTGTATCTCTCTCTCACTGTCTCTCTCTGTTTCTCTCTCTGTCTCACTGTCTCTCTCTGTTTCTCTCCCTGTCTCTCTCTCTGTCTGTCTCTCTCTCTGTCAACTTTTTCTCCCATTCACGTCCAAACTGAGTGACAAGCACAAAACATACAAGCCTACAAACACACAACATACAAGCTCTCTATTGGTCTGAGGAAGTGCTGAGCTTGACCTTTGGACTTCTACTGCTTAAAATACGAAGACCGTAAACATTATATTAATTAATTTACCCTCTTTATTTCCAATGTTATGTAGATGCAGCTATCTGAAATACTTTTCTTATGTCTACACTTATTCTATAGGAAGTCCTAGTAAAGGTAGCAGCATCTCTTGATGTTGCATATTCACCCTCCAGATTTCCTTCCAAACTGCAGGTAAACTTTGCGGTATTGATGTGCTACACTTTAGGTGTGTTCAGGTGGTTTACAAATGTATGCCAGTGGAAGGCACATTATCAGTGAGTGAGTGTGTTTGTGAGTGTATGCATCTCTGTGTGTGTGTGTATGTGTGTGTGCGTGCATGCGTGTGCTCGCATGCGTGTGCACGTGTGTGTGTGTGTGCGCGTGTGTGTGTGTGTGTGTGTGTGTCAGATATCAGACAGCTCTTATTCTGCCAATGTCTGAGCTGGTGTAGAGCAGTCCCTCAGATACAGCCACCCTGTGCCATACCATCCTGCAGTCACACATACTCAGACATACTCAGAATGCATGAGTAATGTGATTTAGGCTGCTAGGTTTGACGGGGACTTTACATGATTAACAACCATGTGCTGTTGCATTGAGTACAGTGAAATATGTCTCTTTGTTATGGACCAGCCCTACTTGCCTGCTCTCCAAGCTCTCTTCGCATCTATCCAGGCCGTCTTAAGTACTTTGAGAACTCACTTCCCGAATTTCTCACTTACAGAGCAGATCACATGTCAGAACAACATCTAGTTTCACCCTAAAAATGAGGTATTTTGGTCTGCCCAAAGCCCCACCAGTTTACAGCAGGTCCACCTAATAGACTTATAGAACAGTACAATACAGACTAATCGTATGTACTTCAGCAAATCAGCACTCTACAGATGTTGAAGTTTGGAGCTGATGCTTGTCCAGACACTTACTGGGGGGAGAAGGAAGGAGAAACATGGAGGTAAAAAAGCACCAATCTGTGATTCGATTCAAACTGCTTGACCCCTCCATTTAGAACATACTGAGTGTATCAGCAGATTTATGACAGCTGAATGTGTGTGTGTGTGCGTATGTGGAGCAAGTCTGCGTGTGTGCGTGTGTTTGCATGTGTGTGTGACTGCTGAGCTTTTCATTTATGCAGAAGTTACACCTCCACAGACTGCCACCCGGTCCACTCTACCTCCCTCCTTCCCCTCCCTCTCCCTCTCCACTTTTTAATTCTTCTCCTTCTCTTCAACTTCCCCCCATCTCTTGCTCACACACGGCCGAGCATCGTCTAGCATACAAGGCGCGGAGTGCGATGTGGGACTCAAGTAATGCAAGCATCTGCTCAGGGCTTTTGTGTTCAAAAGATTCAATTAAAAAATAATTACCAAAAGATTAGTAGTAGTCCAATACGACTGTACTGTTTGAATTAATGTTGCCTTTTCATCTGGTTTAATAAAAAAAATGCTTTCTTAATTAAAGAAAAAAAGAAAGAAAAACTGCCTCAGTCTGTCTGAAGACAAGTTTGTTTGATGGTGTTAAAAAAAATGTCATGTTTTTTTGATCTAACAAATATTATTTTTCATTCCCATTTCCTTTTTTCCGCGGGGATAAAGACAATTTCATTTAGATAGCAGTGGTGAGAACAAACCCTCTCCCCGGCTTTGGTCAACCAACTAGCTCTACAACTTAAACCCTGAGCAATTAATCGCTGTGGCGTTCACAGTGTACGTAGGCCGGGCCGGGCGACGAGGGACCGTGACGGCGCATACGAATGGCGGAATCAGCGTCCTGAAAAAAGTGGAGGAATTCTCCCCTTAAATGATCCAGGCAACGGTGTCCTTCTGTATGGTGGCAATGTACGGATTCCAGGATCCCACTGACTGTATGCAAACACAGCGGGGTAGCCCCCAGTCCCAGTGGAATTACTCCCACCCCTGTGTAATCTCTAACCATCTTATGGAAGATTACACACGCTGCTGAACGTGGCACATCTCACACACTGTCTTCTTTACCATCTACTGCAGGGACATACAGGGGACTTGTTGTCAGAGAGGTCGGACTGTGTGCAGGCTACATGTGTGTGTGTGAGAGCGAGGGAAGAGGGAGGGAAGAGGGAATGAAGAGGGAAGGAAGAGGGAGGGAAGAGGGAGGGAAGAGGGAGGGAAGCGTGAGGGAAGAGGGAATGAAGAGGGAGGGAAGAGTGAGGGAAGAGAGAGGGAAGAGGAAGGGAAGAGAGAGGGAAGAGAGAGGGAAGAGGGAGGGAAGAGGGAATGAAGAGGGAGGGAAGAGAGAGGGAAGAGGGAGGGAAGAGAGAGGGACGAGGGGGAAGAGGGAGGGAAGAGGGAGGGAAGAGAGAGGGAAGAGAGAGGGAAGAGGGAGGGAAGAGGGAATGAAGAGGGAGGGAAGAGGGAGGGAAGAGGGAGGGAAGAGAGAGGGAAGAGAGAGGGAAGAGGGAGGGAAGAGGGAGGGAAGAGGGAGGGAAGAGAGAGGGAAGAGAGAGGGAAGAGAGAGGGAAGAGAGAGGGAAGAGGGAAGGAAGAGAGAGGGAAGAGAGAGGGAAGAGAGAGGGGAAGAGGGAGGGAAGAGTGAGGGAAGAGAGAGGGAAGAGGGAGGGAAGAGGGAGGGAAGAGAGAGGGAAGAGGGAGGGAAGAGAGAGGGAAGAGAGAGGGAAGAGTGAGGGAAGAGGGAGGGAAGAGGGAGGGCAAAGAGAGATTCAAGGAAATAAAATGTATGAGTCTGAGTGAGAAGCAAGTGCAGAGAGACAGGCAGGGAAAGAATGAGGGAGGAAGTGGTTGAGAGACAGCGAAGGAAGAGAGTTGTCATTGACTCGTTGTCCCTGTGGCTTTGTTCCTTCCATGCTCTGCAGCACAGGGCCGATCTGCCCTCCTGGCTAAAGCACCATTGCACGCACGCATGAACACACACACACACACACACACACACACACACACACACACACACCCAATACACACTTGAGTCTGGTACCTGTCAAGTGCTGACCACTTCATCTGAGACCCCCAGAGAGACCAGCAGAGAACCACTGACCAGCCTTTGACCCCACAACCCAGCTGGGAGGAATCACAGCACAGAGAGAGAAAGAGATAGTGTGCGTGTGTATGTGTGTGTGTGTGTGTGTGTGTGTGTGTGTGTGTGTGTGTGTGTGTGTGTGTGTGCGCGCACGCGTGCGCAATCATGTGCATGCAGTGGGTGTGTGTGTTTGTGTGTGATGCACTCACATGATGCCATTTACAAAGGCAGACTACAGTAGGCATACAGCCATAGCCATGCAACCCATAACCTTATATGTTCTGAACATCAGTGTCATGAATGAATTGTGTCACACATTTCAAACAAACACTGTCAAGCCAAACAATGTAATGTTTGTTGGATGGTATACACAGAGGAGGTAGCAAGGGATGGAGGGAGGGAGGGAGGGAGAGAGAGAGAGAGAGAGAGAGAGAATGAGTGAATGAAAGGAAGGAAAATACATATTTGCAATGAGGGAGAGGAGGAGGTACCGTATGTTTGTTCATTCTGCTCATGAAGCAATATCAAAAGAAAATGAAGAAAAACAGAAGAGAGAAAATCCCATTGTGAGAGAGTGGCGGTGGGATTATAATGTATTGCGTCGGTTGGAAGTGAGACAGTATGCTGTCATTGTTAACCTCTTGGTTTAGACCCTTATGGTAGGGCTGCAGTCTTAAATACTCGTTGATTCTTCTTTTGGAGTGCCCAGTCATATCCAACAGGGATCTCGGAGATCTCTCTCTCTCTCTCTCTCTCTCTCTCTCATTCTTAACCACTCTCTCTACCTCTCTCTACATCTTTTCCTCTTTCACCCTTCTCTCTCTCTCTCTCTCTCTCTCTCTCTCTCTCTCTCTCTCTCTCTCTCATTCTTAACCACTCTATCTACCTCTCTCTACATCTTTTCCTCTTTCACCCTTCTCTCTCTCTCTCTCTCTCTGCTAGTCTTTAGAGCCTCTCATCTACTGACTCTCTCTCTCTCTCTGCTAGTCTTTAGAGCCTCTCATCTACTGACTCTCTCTCTCTCTGCTAGTCTTTAGAGCCTCTCATCTACTGACTCTCTCTCTCTCTCTCTGCTAGTCTTTAGAGCCTCTCATCTACTGACTCTCTCTCTCTCTCTGCTAGTCTTTAGAGCCTCTCATCTACTGACTCTCTCTCTCTGCTAGTCTTTAGAGCCTCTCATCTACTGACTCTCTCTCTCTCTCTCTGCTAGTCTATAGAGCCTCTCATCTACTGACTCTCTCTCTCTCTCTGCTAGTCTTTAGAGCCTCTCATCTACTGACTCTCTCTCTCTTTCTGCTAGTCTTTAGAGCCTCTCATCTACTGACTCTCTCTCTCTCTGCTAGTCTTTAGAGCCTCTCATCTACTGACTCTCTCTCTCTCTCTGCTAGTCTTTAGAGCCTCTCATCTACTGACTCTCTCTCTCTCTCTGCTAGTCTTTAGAGCCTCTCATCTACTGACTCTCTCTCTCTTTTCTGCTAGTCTATAGAGCCTCTCATCTACTGACTCTCTCTCTCTCTGCTAGTCTTTAGAGCCTCTCATCTACTGACTCTCTCTCTCTCTCTCTGCTAGTCTTTAGAGCCTCTCATCTACTGACTCTCTCTCTCTCTCTGCTAGTCTATAGAGCCTCTCATCTACTGACTCTCTCTCTCTGCTAGTCTTTAGAGCCTCTCATCTACTGACTCTCTCTCTCTCTCTGCTAGTCTTTAGAGCCTCTCATCTACTGACTCTCTCTCTCTCTCTGCTAGTCTTTAGAGCCTCTCATCTACTGACTCTCTCTCTCTTTCATGTTCTGAAATGTTACTAAGAATCATCACTACTCACACATGGTTCATGTCCTGTCCGTCACAATTCCCACTGTCTCGTGAAGCCTGCCGTCATCTTCATGCTATAAACAAGAGGACAGGTTAATATTAAGACTGCATAACATATTCATACATCACTGGGACACATTATATGGTTTCTGTACTCTTGGGATAAATAATAAGCACAAAACTAGCTAATGTGGAAAAATATGTAAAAGTCACACAATAGACATTGCAGATCCAGAACACACTGTTTGTTCAGTGAGCATAATCGATTCAAAACAAACAAACACATGATGATACAATCTCAGGACAATCTCAGGTTTGCGCTTTGGTGTTTGAGACTCTCTCTGAAAAACCATTCCTTTAGATAAATTCCAGATCAAGATGAGGCAGACCTGTGTTTGATCCAATGGCAGAGTTCTCTGGATGTTAATTACCAATGACTTCCCTTTTTCATTATGAGTCCAAAAAAAGAAAGAAGACAGAAGAAATGAAAAGGGATTTGATTGAATAAAATGTACTTTTCTCTCTCTCTCTCCCCCACCCTTGTCTCTCACCATGCACTAACTGCCTTTGTGTGCCCTGACTGTGTCTGCATATTGAAGAAATGAGTGGTGGCAGTGGGAGAGAATAGATATTAATTAAGCAGGGATTCAGCGTTGACTCTGCCTTGTACATAAGACAAAAGGTTAAGTAAATGCCAGGGCTGCAGTGTCACTTCAAACAATGAGTATTAGCTTTAGAATCACTAATGTCTGCAGAGAAAACACAGTCCAATCGGACTACTGATTGCCAGCCAGTGTGGGGGCCAGGGCCATTTCCTTTCACTCTGTGGCTAAATTAGCTGGCTACGTCAGGTTGAAAACACACAATTATCACAGATAGGAGGGGCACAGGGGGACTGGGACCTGGAAAGCAGTGTGATATTGAGATGGAGCTCGCCAGCTAGGAAGACCAACTTTTTCAGTGGGCTGCTGACAAATCATGGAGGCGGGTCCCTAAAGCACAGCTGATATCCTGCTCTGTTAACCTGCCTTGTCTGTAGATAATCAGGGAGAAACACACCACAACACAATTACTCCTCTGGGTGGGGACTTGGCCAAAATGGAACAGAAGGGAGACTGGTGTGTATTGGGAATAACATTTGATCTACTTTGTGGTGAATATGATTTTGAATATGAAATTTGACCAGATGCAGTTGCATTCAGCTTCGCATAGAAGTGATTCAAAAAGACAATGATCCCATCGAATGAAATACTTCAACACACACAAATGTTTTGAAAATTTGACCACTAATTTGCATAATACAGTCCACAGTTCCTGTCAAAGGCATCAGGAAAGCATTTACTAATTCTGCAAGTGCACTAAAAAACTCAAACTAAAGAAATAATTAAGAGACCAAGGGAAAAAAAGCTGACAATAAGTAAGCTGGAGACTAATGATAGGCCTCTTTTTATTGAGAGAAATTGCAGAAGCGTTTGAGCACCGCTGAGGAGCCATTTGGAACATATGACGTTTTAATTCCTGTTTGTCTCATCTGGATAACTCTCTCACCTACCATCAGGGAAATATCATCACAACCGGAATACTTAAGGACAAAGGGCTTCAATTTCCAACATAATGGGGGTTTATTCCCACTTTTCCCTCTGCAAAATGAAACCAACGCTGCTGCATTCATTCCTGATTTATTTCCATGATGTCCTCCGCTTCTAGTCTCTCTCCTCTCCCATATTTTGTGTTGATTTCCCCGTTAGAGACACGCTGTGTGGACTCCTCAAGAAGATACAGCCCTGTCAACCATCCCACACGTACACATTCTCTCACATGTGACAGTCAGCAGAACACTGCTATGTGAATATGTTTGTGGCTGTTCATTTTTAATCGTGCAACGCCTTTTGTGCTGGTCGATAGCAAGCAGGAGAATGACTAATACGTCCAGTGATGTTGCTATCCTGCTGAAGGCTTGCTACAAGCGGACACACACAGGACCCCCGTACCTCACAACACACACACACACACACGCACATACATGCACACACACACACACAACACACACACGCACATACACGCACACACACACACACACACACACACACACACGCACATACACGCACACACACACATACATGCACACACACACGCACACACACGCAAACACACACACACACGCACATACACGCACACACACACACGCACACACACGCAAACACATATACACACACACGCACACACACACGCACACACGTGCAAACACACGCACGCACACACACACACACACGCAAACACACACACACACACAATCACACACAGCCTAATCACCCCCACTGTCTAGCACTCCACTGGCAGTCACCAGTAGACCACCCAGCCATCATAGACAAATGAACTGGTCATATTTCTGTCTTGTAGTCTAGGCTACTGTAGCTGAACGGACAGCACTGAAGCAGCAGTCTACTTATTGTACACTCACTTACCTCAAGATGGCAGTCAATTTGTTGCATAGACCTAGACTCAGTACTAGTCAATGTGACAAATGCACAATTATTGCACACTTTTGAGTATCTTCGTCTATTTTATCACTAGAATAATAATAATAATAATAATAATACATTATTATTCCTGTAGATCTGGCCCTAATTTTGCTGATAATGTAGTATTCAATATTTTTACCTTAGAAAAATAATTCACTAAATACCAAAAATGTGTAACACAAGTAAATATAATGATGTGCTTACCTTATTACCTTACTACAATTTTTTTTTAAATGATTGATCATTTTTCCACAATCAGTGGCATAGGAGAAACATTTAGCTAGGGGTCTTGCCCCTGGAAAAAATATGTTTTAACTAAGAGTTTTTTGTTATTGTTGTAAGGATATATGCAAATATTAACTTACAAATTGGCAAAATATCCTCTGGTACAGTCCAATAAGTCTTAGGGCCATGGCCATTCATACTGTTCTGAATACCAGTGTGACTGTTAATGTGCATACATTCAATTCAACAACCATTTTGTACTCATTCTCTGCTTCTGTATGATTCATTTCCTCTTATTTTACTCACTTCCCCTGTGTCAGGTTGTTAGATCTACTACTACTGCTGCTTTACATATTGTATGGTTTGAAACTTGACGTAATATTTTCAACTTATAATACAGTTATTATACTGTAATAATAACCCGCAACAAATACAGTTGACAACTGTTTAAACAAATAAAAACTAGTCATGAAATGTCAAACTTAAGTGTATCAATCTCCACTCAAAAATACAATATAATCATGGCCGCTTCTCTCGTGGATTAAGTTAACACGCGCAGTACACGCTCTGGCACCTCTGCTATCACTTCAACAGAGATCATATATGATCATTCAGATTGATTCACACTATGACAGATCATCAGTCTATGAACTCTATCAGCTTGGAGAGGCACTTCTCACCGTCTTCCCTGTTGGTTTGTGGCCTCTCTCTGTCTCTCTCTCTCTCTCTCTCTCTTTGTCTCTCTCTCTCTCTTTGTCTCTCTCTCTCTCTCTACCTGTCTGTCTATGCGCATAATCATGGCTTCTTCTCTCCTGCAAGAAGTTAACACATACAATACACCCTATAGATCATTTCATCAGAGAAGATACATGATAATTCAGATTGATTCACACTATGACAGATAGTGTGAATCACGCACACACGCACACACACACACACACACACACACACAGCCAATGCTCCATGCCCCACTGTGCCACCACCCTTCCATCAAGCGCCCCTTCCGCCCCCTCTATCCACTCTACAATCCCCCTCAGCAGACACACAACAGGGCATGACACAGTCCCTCTTCTACAGTTTAAGGCCCAGCAGAGAGACAGAGAAGGGGAGGGAGGGAGAACCCTCATGCTTTTTTGGTTATTAAACAACTCATTGACAGACATCAGTTAAATGACTTGAATTCCATTTATTTTTGTGAGCCCAATGTGCTGTTTCTCTACAGAGAAATCCAATCATTCATGAGAGAAATCAAGTCAAGAACTATGTGGGACGCTGGGCTGAAGGGAGTTGTAGTTTTCATAAAGCAAATATTCAACCTAGCTCTGCGCAGAAATGTGGTAATTAACTACAATGACCATAATCTATTGCGCCAGTTCTTTCCGACGCGGACAGAGACAGATACACTTTTACTCCTGCTACATTAGGTTAGATACACACAGACCACATAGACCGCATGAGAGAGGAATGTACACACCACAACCATAAGAGGGAAAGAGACAGTTCGTGAGAGTCTGCCTTATCTATTTTAAAGTAGTAATACAATGATTTTATCAGACAGCTCTGCAGCATACTTAGGCAGACTAGCTAAATAGAATGACTGAAGACAGTACAGTATGGGGAGCACAGAGACAACGTTAGATGGTCTGGCTGGCTGACTGCTACTGCCTGAACAGAGATTAAATGATGACTTAAGGAATAAAAAAATATATACATATTTTATTATTTCAGAGAAATGTACTGTTTTTCTATTGATGTCCACCCAACCTGTTAGACCTGTTAGAGACAATTAAATATTTTCAATGTTTTGGCAATTGAATGTTCACTATTTTATACTTTGAAATTTCCATTTAATAGCTCTAAAAACATTTGAATCTCATTATTTTATAACGCACCTAATGTCAAATAAACTAAATCGAAAAGAGCTATTATTTTTTCATAATCGAATCGAAACCGAACCGACCTCAAAAAGCCCTAATCGCTCAGCACTTTCCAATGCAGACTGTATTGCAGCATAGCTACACATGCTGGACCAATGACTCTACTGCAGCTAAGTACGCCACCATCACGTATATACAGATCCACATACAAGGGTTAAGCTCGTCAATCAGGTCTGGATTAAGTGTGTACTTTTGAGTGTGTGCGTGTGTGCGTGTGTGTGTATTGGGGGCATCCCAGCTGTCTGACATCAAAGAAAACAGAAACAAACACATAAAAAAAAATAGTGTCTATTTGTTTATTCCAAGAGCACTCGCATTACATCATGACGGCAAATTAACATGTTTCTGTGTGTATTGGGGGCATCACAGCTGTTTTACTTTTGCACGGAGATGTTTGTAGGTTAAATACTCTGTTTAAGATAATGGAAAACTGGTCTGTGGTGGTCCCTGGGGTGGGCTAAGGGCTGGAGGGCATTCTCCAACAGTCGAATGGGGGGCGGGAGGGTCATAACAAGGAGAGAGAAAAAGAAGAGAGAAAAAAGAAACAAAAACAAAAGTCATTTGGACAGTGCAGCACTGAACCCCAGACCCTCCCTGGAACATGGGTGTCTGTGATCAGTGTGTATTTTAAGAAAAGCAGGGTCCTGAACCCTAATCCTCCGACACTTAACAAAGCCCACTACCCAGCTGCCAGGCTCAGTCCCCGTCAGCTCACTACAGGCCCAACAGGGTCCCAAGACAATGCCTCTTCCATCACCCCCAGGACAAACATCTAGACAGCAATATTTTCCACTCGAGCGCTCCTAGCATGGCGTGCTCCTCCTGAACTGAGAGAGAGAGAGAGAGAGAGAGACAGAGACAGAGAGAGAGAGAGAGAGACAGAGAGAGAGAGAGAGACATGAAGCGAGTCTCTGGGTGATCTCTGGGTGATTATTATAATTTACTACCTGATGTAAATCTAAATGAAGTGACATCAGAGTCGTGGATGGACACAACACAATCACCTGGGGGCCCAGACTGGAGGCCTACTCTCTACCAGAGTAATTTGAGGCATCTGAGTAGGTAACCTTAGCAACACCACACACAGCAGGGACTTCCAGTGGTATTATTTTGTTTTGTATTGCTTTTTGGGGAGATTGAGGGGGGAGATAGGTAGGTAGATGGGGTGAGGGGTTAGAAGGCATGTCTGCATAGGCTTTCATATGTAGTTTCAGACTGTATTTTATGTGGGATTTGTGGAAGGGCGGGGCATACTGTAATTGTTCAAATGACAGTACAAAATTGCAGAATGTAAAGCATAAAAGCAGTCGATTGAGTGTCTGTATGATGTCTGGCGTAGACAGGCCAGTTGAACAGGATTCTGTAGCTGGGTATTCCATCAAGGTCTGCCTATTGATAACTCTAGCATTCATTACGGTCCACAAGAGAGGATCCTTCTGATTCGCTAACCAGTACTCTAACCTTTCACATCCCAATGCAGTTGACCAATGACATCTGCTAACCGGCACTTTTATCTTTCAGATCCCAACGTGAATTACCAGACACATGCATGGGAGCCTCGAACACCACTGTACTCCTCTATTGGTCGCCCCTCACATACCAATGGACCCAGCCTAACCCCAAGGACCATGACTAGTCCGAACACTACCACATATAACGTGGGCAACTAACCACTGAATTTACATATTGTTGGGATAATGACACGAGCTCTATCATAATGCATTATTACAGTTGCTTTGTTCCTTTCTTTAGTCTTCCATTTTGACACAAGTGATCTAGAGGGCATTCCCATTGCCTATAGACCTCAAGGCCCAAGCATGTTCAGACTCAACGTTCCCCCCAACCCTCTTTCCCCTGTAGGCTTCCCTCTAATCCTGAACCTCAGAGAGGGAAAGGAGGCTGATGAAGACTGTTTGATACACTGCTGCAGGCAAAGGAAGGAAAAATTGATTGAACTTTCATGAGAATTATATCAAGGGCGCGTTCATTTGAGGCTATGGAAGAATCCTGCATGCGCTGGATGTCAGAAGTGGTGTGTGTCTGTTCTACTGTTGGCTGCGATTTCTCATTATACCTCTGGGATGCACATGGAAATCAGGCATTAGCTTTCAAACATAGTTTTTGATGTACCCTCTGATTTCTAAGAAGTTTATGTAAAGTATACATGCAATGTATAGGATCCACTTTCTCAAAACAGAGCCCAGTCCTGATACTCTAGGCAGACTCCAGAAATAATGATGAGATTGCAGGAACAATATCAAGTAGTTTTATGGAATAACAAAACACCAGTTAATTAAACTGGGTTGAGATAAGATGGTTTGACAAGATGATGAGCATTCCATTAGGCAGTTGGGCTGGCATTGGCATGGTCGAGTGCGGGTGAGTAGGGTGGGGTGAGGAGGGTGGGGGGGGGGTTGCTGTGAGGATGCCATCTGGCAGTGGTGCCTTCCACTCGGCTCTACCCGTTCCCTCTGTGCTGGATCAGAATCACCGGATCACGGATCCAGATCACTGCACGCACACTCGCTCACACACACACACTCCGTCAGAGTGCACTAATTGCAACCTGCACTTGTCAATCAAACACTGTTGTTTTTATCTTCTCATCATTAAATTGTCTTAATGGGTGATATTTTCCCCCAACCCCCCAAGTTAATGTGTCACTAGGGACACTGTTTCTATGCACCAGAATGCATATGCCAGAAACGTAACTTATATTACAGAGATTCCAAGTATAGACAATGCAATGCAA
Source organism: Oncorhynchus tshawytscha (assembly GCF_018296145.1). Taxonomy (NCBI): domain Eukaryota; kingdom Metazoa; phylum Chordata; class Actinopteri; order Salmoniformes; family Salmonidae; genus Oncorhynchus; species Oncorhynchus tshawytscha. The sequence goes on along the minus strand of NC_056434.1, from coordinate 70,085,920 downwards.
TGTAGGATATACTTAGAAAATCAAGGCAGTAAGAGTCAAAACTGAGGTCAAACTCTTGGATTTCAAGCCAATTCCCCCTTTCCTCTGTACTGTCTACTGTGCACTAATATGTACTGCTATTCAAACACATTAACAAACTATAATATGGATATTGCTCTAGTAAAAACAGAGTGAATCTCGGGCGAGCATTTCCCAACTGTCCACGATTTCCCATCTTTTCTTCCTTGAACTCCAAACGCAGCTGTGTTTGTTTTGTTTGTTTACATGAACAGGTGTTGCAGAGGAAAGACATCTAACCGACTACTGTATCACCTTTGATTGGTCATGTATTTTTGGCTTATCTTTAAGCAGTCCCGGGTCACACGAGACAATACGCTGGGATTTGTTATGCATGTTTTGCATGTTCAATTGTGACCGACCGGCTCGATTTGGTCTTATGTTGCAAAATTTGAAATTGTGTTTTTTTTTACATTGGATAAAAGTAGAGACTCAGAGCTAGAACATTGTATATCATACACTACAGTTGAGGAACAATGGGAAGGTAATTCTGCTTTAAAAGTTAATTAACTTGTAATCCCACTTTGGAGAAAATGGCCCTTGAATGTTTTGCTACACCTACTGGAGAGCTCTTCTTTGTCTACACCCATTCAGCATCATTCACACCCTCTTTACGCCTTAGCCCGTGAAGCCATGTGCTAAACAGAGTGAGCACGGTAGTGTACTAAACAACCAAAGATTTCAAGACCAAAGGCTGGTTTATACTACACCTATTGACATGTCTGCAGACAGTTCTCACAGTGTCGTCCGACATCAGACTTATCGTTGTCGTTCTGAAAAAGTATAAACACAAAAACATAGCAGCCTACAAAAACATAGCAGCCTGGTGGTCGAAAATAGCATAACTGGTGTATTTTAACACCAATAAACCCATCTGTTTAAAAATGAATTTAGTATATGTCAATCTAGCAAATTAAAATAACATTTCTAAACAATGTTTTGATTTGTTTCTATCTTGTTAACTAGCTAGCTAAAGTTAAGTTATCTGGCTAGCCAGTTCAAATAAAGACGATATCATATAGCTGACAACATCTTAAACAACTTTTTATGGCTGCAGGGGCAGTATTGAGTAGCTTGGATGAAAGGTGCCCAGAGGTGCCCAGAGTAAACGGCCTGCTCCTCAGTCTCAGTTGCAAATATATGCATATTATTATTAGTATTGGATAGAAAACACTCTGAAGTTTCTAAATCTGTTTGAATGATGTCTGTGAGTATAACAGAACCCATATGGCAGGCAAAAACCTGAGAAGAAATCCAAACAGGAAGTGAGAAATCTGAAGTTGGTCGATTTTCAACCCCAGGCCCTATTGAATTCACAGTGGGATATGGATCAAGTTGCACTTCCTAGGGCTTCCACTAGATGTCATCCGTCTTTAGAAACTTGAATGAGGCTTCTACTGTGTTGTGGGGCTGAATGAGAGGGGAATGAGTCAGGTTACTGGCAGAGAGCCATTTCCTGGTTATGGGTATTTCACATGATATCGACCTGTGTTCCATTGCTTCTCTAGACACAAAGGAATTCTCCGGTTGGAACTTTATTGAAGATTTATGAAAACAACACCCTAAAGATTGATTATATACTTAGTTTGAAATGTTTCTTCGACCTGTAATATAACTTTTTGAAGTTTTTGTCCGAAGTTATGCGGGACCTGCATGAGCCTTTGGATATGTGTACCTAACGCGCTAACAAAAGTAGCTACTTGGACATAAATAATGGACATTATCGAACAAATCAAGCATTTATTGTGGAACTAGGATTACTGGGAGTGCATTCTGATGAAGATCATCAAAGGGAATATCTATGATGTAATTTCTGGTTTCTGTTGACTCCAACATGGCGGAAAATGTTATTTATTTTATGAGCGCCGTCTCAGATTATTGCATGGTTTGCTTTTTCCGTAAAGTTTTTTTAAAATCTGACCCAGCGGTTACATTAAGGAGAGGTATATCTATAATTCCATGTGTATAACTTGTATTATCATTTACATTTATGATGAGTATTTCTGTTGAATCGATGTGGCTATACAAAATCACTGGATGTTTTTGGAACTAGTGAAGGTAACGCGCCAATGTAAACTCCGATTTTTTAAATATAAATATGAACTTTATCAAACATAACATACATGTATTGTGTAACATGAAGTCCTATGAGTGTCATCTGATGAAGATCATCAAATGTTAGTGATTCATTTTATCTCTATTTGTGGTTTTTGTGACTCCTCTCTTTGGCTGGAAAAATGGCTTTATGGAGTTTATCTTTGGCTTGGTAGTGACCTAACATAATCGTTTGTGCTGCTTTCGCTGTAAAGCCTATTTGAAATTGGACACTGTGGTGGGATTAACAACAAGATTACCTTTAAAACGGTATAATATACATGTATGTTTGAGGAATTTTAATTATGAGATTTCTGTTGTTTTGAATTTGGCGCCCTGCACTTTCATTGGCTGATGTCATATCATCACGTTAAGGGATTGCAGCCCTAAGAAGTTAACTTTAGCTAATTTACATTAATTATTACAGGAAAATAAACTCACAACAAGATCATTATTGACATGTTAATGGAAAGCTAATTACAGAAAGTAGCTTACGGTTGTGAGTGTGATGAAATAAAAGCAGGGCATCTAACGGAGAATTTTAGAACTTGGACACTGTCTCATTGCCCTAATGTTATATTCTAATCTGACTTGGATGCAGGTCATGTTGTTATTCACATTACTGTGTCTTGTAAACAAACTGTCACGCCCTGGTCTTAGTATTCTGTGTTTTCTTTATTATTTTAGTCAGGCCAGGGTGTGACATGGGTTTATTTATGTGGTGTGTTTTGTCTTGGGGTTTTCGTAGGTATCGGGATTGTGGCTTAGTGGGGTGTTCTAGCATAGTCTATGGCTGTCTGGAGTGGTTCTCAATCAGAGGCAGGTGTTTATCGTTGTCTCTGATTGGGAACCATATTTAGGCAGCCATATTCTTTGAGTGTTTCGTGGGTGATTGTTCCTGTCTCTGTGTTTGTTTTCACCAGATAGGCTGTATAGGTTTTCACGTTACGTTTGTTGTTTTTGTATTGTTCGTTTTTTCGTCGTCATTAAACATGTATCAAAACCACGCTGCATTTTGGTCCGACTTTCCTTCGACGGAAGAAAACCGTAACACAAACACTATATCAAAACAAATCAAAATGTATTTGTCATATGCACATGGTGTAAACGGTACAGCGAAATTGTTATTTGCATAGTGGATTTTTTTTGTTTAGGTAGCTAAATTAACCATAATCCCAACTCATAATGTTACTACCTTGCACGAATCTGCAGGTAGCTAACCAACTAGGTTCAATTTTAGCCAGTTGGCTAACATCAGGCTATAACTAGCAATGCAAATGGCCCTGAGATACAAATAATATTACTAAACAGATCATACACGTAACGTTAGCTAGCCAGCCAGCTAACATTAGCTAGCTAGCTAACAGTACGCTTTAACTTGCAATGAAAATGACTTTCTGATGAAATTATAAACGTATAATATCTGAACATGTAGCTAGCTAGACTCTCTTACCCATATACATGGATGAATGCTTCTCTCTCTGTCACGGATGCCATGGTTTTACTTAGTTTGAAGATATACGGTGTAATACGTTGTTTTATACAATAGCCTTGTATAAAAGTGTATTTTCTTTTCGACTCCCTAAATATATTTGCAATCAAACGCGAGAATTGTCCCCATCTTCTTAGCTATCATACTCTGCTTACACCCGGCATTCCACTGATTTCAAAACTCGGTCCTCCAGAAAGTGGAGAGAAACACGTTTGCAGTTCTTTGTAATATCTTTCAAAAAATACTTGTTAGAAAGGATTACCTACACATATTGAGCAGCTCCGAAGCAAACGCATCTCTCGGCATGTCCAGCCTCTCCATTATCTCAGCCAATCATGGCTAGCGGGAAGATTCTAAGGAGATGGGGAATATTCTCGTGTTTGATTGCAAATATGCGGAGGTGGTCGAAAAGACCAACTAGACTAGTAATTTAACAATTTTATTCATATTTACAGATAGTAAAGTTTGTAATTAAGGCCCATGAAAGTTCACAAGTTCACATGATCAAAAATAAATGTTTACATTCAAATGCCTCTCCTGTGAATTGGTGACGCATGACATATGCCTAGTTTCCTGAAACGAGTCACAATTAGGTAAACAAAAGTATCAGAAATGGACATGACTGTACCAATTTTGTAGAGAACCTGCTAGGTACAATAACAACTTAGGAAACGGTTTCAGTAAAGTAACATATCTATAGCAAGTACAATAAATCATTTTCAATACATATTTAAAGCCTGCTATTTACTTTCTTTTATGTACAAAACAACAGTGATCCAGCTTTCCAACCTATCTCCATGCTAAAACCTCCACTTAGTACCAAGAGATTGCCTCCTATTTGTTAGACGAGGCCCTGGTTAGGTGTAAATGTATGGGCATATTGAATAACCTGTAGAAGAGGTGATTGACGGTGCTGTTGTGCTGCTCACTTCATCATTGTGTCACAGTGTGTGAGGTGTGTGTCTTCATCATGGTGAAAACACAGAGAGCTGAGCGCTGATAGGTTTATATACATCGGAGAGCAAAAGCTGAACCTAAGCCTAGAATTCCTTCCATCCTTTGTTTAAATGCTTGAGCCACAAAAATCGAAACTCTTTTTTTCAAATCTTTGTCCTTAAATGAGATCATGGCTAACAATCACTTAGCATTCATAACCACACGCTCCCCACCATAGCACTTCTAGAGGCTTCCCCTGAATAACTGTAAACACATAACACACGTAAAAAAATTTGCGCCAGCCTGGAAAAAAATCTATTTGTAAAATCTATTTGACGGCGTTTGCGCCTCATCTGGTAATGCATGTCCTATGGTGCTAGTTAAGCCTTGGACTTCAGAGGCTGGCCAAGTTGAAAGAGGAGGCATTACACAACCACCTTTACCGATTAACATCTCCTCTCTGTCTCGCGCGCCCGCTCACTTCAAGTGGTGCTTCTGAAGACTACTCATGGGGCGGCGCACAATTGGCACAGAATCGTCGGGTGTTAGGGGAGGGTTTGGCAGGCAGGGATGTCCTTGTCCCATTACGCACTAACGACTCCTGCGGCGGGCCGGGCGCGGTGTACGCTGACACGGTTGCCAGGTGTACGGTGTTTCCTTCAACACATTGGTGCGGCTGGCTTCCGGGTTAAGGGGGCATTGTGTCAAGAAGCAGTGCGGCTCAGTTGGGTGGTGTTTCAGAGGACACAGAGGCCTCCCCCGAGTCCGTACAGGAGTTGCAGCGATGAAACAAGACTGTAACTACCAATTGGATACCATGAAATTGGTGAGAAAAAGGGGTTAAAAAATATATATATATATTTAAAAAATGTATGTTGCCATTAAATTCCTATTGGTTTCTATTGAATTTTCAACTCTACTGGTTTTGTCACAAAAATATAGTAAATGTGCCTACTCTGGTCTTGGCAGATGTGCTCCAGCCAACAGCTTGCAGATACAGTGCATGTAGGCTACCTACATTAGATTATTATAGATAAGAGTGATATTATTTGTATTTAGCAAATGGCAGCCAAGCATCGATCACCATGTCATCAGAATAAGAATGTGAGGGAGCATCAAGCTCATCACCATGCACATTTACCACCTTGTGAAGTTCATTACGACTTATTTCATCTGGAGCCAAATAAACTGCATGCATTCTCGAGTCGTAGTCGGAGGACCACACAACATTCTGTATCAAATCAAATCAAGTCACATTTTATTGGTCACATACACACTTTTGCTCTCCCATGAAACTGTATATAATCCTAACAGCGCTCAGCTCTCTGTGTTTTCACCATGATGAAGACACACACCTCACACACTGTGACACAATGATGAAGTGAGCAGCACAACAGCACCGTCAATCACCTCTTCTACAGGTTATTCAATATGCCCATACATTTACACCTAACCAGGGCCTCGTCTAACAAATAGGAGGCAATCTCTTGGTACTAAGTGGAGGTTTTAGCATGCAGATATTTAGTATCATCACATGACTCCAAGTTTACTTCGATATGAGGTTATTATATCAATATTTGTGCATAAAGGCGTTTCCACCGCCATTTCACTTATAGTACATTTTACTGAAAAGATCTCACATTGTCAAGTGAACAAATTGTCTGTCAGCATTTATAAAATTGTAACGGCATTTCATGTTTCCCTCAGCCCGGTCGTGACTTTTTTCATGTGTCTGGTAATTCATCCGCATGAAATGGTTGGATGGAAATGTGGTTACTGTGACAGAAACGTATTCCTAATCAGTCTTAAAACCAAATGTTCTCCCTTTCTCTCTCTCTCTGATCATGTGTATACACTTCTGTGTAAGTGCATGTGAGGAGGTGTCTGCGTACATTAATGTCAGTGTTCTTGTATAGTAGGGCCGGTTGCCGTTGTGGACAAAGGTACGGGTGAGTGTCTTTGGGAGTAGCAGTTTGTCAGACTGTATGTTACACTTTGTATGCCTGGGGCATTTGTGTGAATTTCTATGTTTGTGCATGTGCATGTGTGTGTGCGTGTGTGTGTTTGTGTGTGTGTGTGTGTGTGTGTGTGTGCAGGAGGGCAGAGTGCAAGCAGTGGTCTTCATACCACCGGCACTTAATAAACACTGTCAGTCGGTGTCAGAAAGCCCTGCCTGTACACACACACACATGTACACACACACACATGTGGTAATAAGGTATGGCAACCACATCTCACAGTCATAGTAAGTAAAACAACAGTCAGTGTTAAAAAGAAAAGGCAGGTGTTGTTAGTGTAACAAAGGTATGTACAACAATAGGACATTCACATTCTTTCACACACAGACACACACACACAATACAGAATTATGTTCAATAACTTTTTACCTCTTCTACACATAAACTCATACAGAAAGATATATGTATTCACAAATATGAATTAGTCACTTTGTTTGTTCCCTATATCTAATAACATTAAAGTGGTTCCTCCACACTGTCTGTAAAGTTTATAGGGAAGCAGACAAAAGTTAACACAAAATGATAAAAATAACTTCAATGGTGCCACTTGCTTTTTTCTCTCCTCTAAATGAGATCAAAGAAAGAGGCAAAAAAAAAAACATTTAAGAAATACAGAGATCAGAAAATAGAATTAATGGTTAAAGCAACAAACAAACAAATGAAAAAATACATACGAAAAAGAGGAGGGACAGAAATTCCAGGGAGGATTTCCCCCTTTATTCTTTTTCTGTCTTTCAACTCATTTTTATTCATTTCATTGTTCTTCTCACACTGTGAGGGTATTTATCTCTTGTGTGCTGTCCAAGAGGGTGGGGTAAGGGGGATTCTATCTTGCCAGGGGGTCGAGGTTGGGGATTTTATGTGCGTGTTTGAGTGTGTGTGCGTGCGTGCGTGTTCTCTCTCCATGTGGTATGCCTTCCATGAGATTACAACTGGGGGTTATAATTAGGAAGGAGAGATGAATAACAATTGTGTTTTAGTTACACACTCAGACTCAGTTATTCTGGGGCTCCAGACATTCATATGTATTCTACTGTAAATTGTAACTCTAATCTGTGATGTGTCTGTTTTGCACGTCCTGTACAAAAGATACCCTCACCCCCAGAACTGTCTTTGTCAGTCAGTGCGGCTGCCGAAGGTCAGTGTTAGTACATCTATAACTGTACTCTATCTGCTTTTAAACTTCTGTCATATGTGAGTTGTGTTGTGATGTGTTGACCCTGTGACTTACAATTAATTTTTTAGAGATCAAAGGTAGAATTACACACCCTTTTAAATGGAGGACCTGATATTTTAAACAGCCTCTCCACCTCTCTATTTATCTATTGTGAAGCATCAACGGGGTGCACAACAACCCTTTTCAGAACGTTTGTCACGAGAGAAGAGAAGGCAGAGGGGAGAGATGGGAGGAGAAAAGAGAGAAAGAGAGAGAGAAAGAGAGTAAGAGAGGGAAAAATCAATGTCAATGCTCTCTGACCTCCTTTCTCTTGCAGTTGAAGGGGTGGGGTTAGTGAAAGGGTGGAGAGGGCTACTCAGGTCAATAAGGAATCAATAGGAGTGGGTGAAACTACACATTGTGGATAAAATACTCTGGAGTAGGCCTTGGCCTGCAGTATTGTTAGGAATGCTCCCTCATTGGAGGAAGAGGTGTAGTTGGTGCCGGGTTATTGCTCAACACTTCACGTCCAAACTGTACAGCTCTTAATTGCGTTGAACTGTTTTCTTAAGCTAGCAACAGGGGGATCTGTAGGATTGGTAGTTGAGGGAGGCGTCCTTCTCCTACTACTACAACTACAACTATGACTACTACTACTTCTACTACTACTACTATTACAAATACTACAAATACTACTACTACTAATACTACGGCTACTAATACTACTACTACTAATACTACTGCTACAACAACTACTACTACTACTACTACTACTACTAATATTACTGCTACAACTACTACTACTGCTACAACTACTACTACTACTACTACTACTGCTACAACTACTAATACTAATACTACTGCTACTACTACAACTACTACTCCTACTACTAATACTAATGCTACTACCACTACTACTACAACTACTACTACTACTAATACTACTGCTACTACTACTACTCCTACTACTTCAATCAGGAAGGCTGGTCCTCGTTTAACTCCATCAAGCAGCATAACATAATTCAGTCTGTTTCCTTACATGGGCATAGTGGGAATGAACACAAATGTATCATCATCAGCATAGCATCTCATTCTTCTTCTCTTCCTATTAGCCATCTGCAGAATGTCCTTCACCTGTTGACCTTTAGCCTTTAACCACGGCACAATAATGCACATTCCACGGCACTTGCTGTTTAACAAATGGGTTCACTCTTGCAATTATCACTTTCCTCTCTCTCAACCAATGGGTGTAAACCTTGGGACGTATTTATATGTCAACTTACCCATTTTCTCTCACTTGCTGTTTTTCAGCTCCGGCTTTTGACAACCATCCATCCTCCCACACCACCACCAGCTATACTAGCCTTAAGGCCCGCCATTGGAACTCGTTTCTCCTAGCCATACCCCAAACGATTTAATAAAAGTCCATTAAAGTGCATTCTGTCTCTGTTTGTTCATTCAGTTAAGCCTGTACTCGATTGAACTATGACTACTACACTTTCCTCTGTACATCAGTTGGTAGAGCATGACGCTGGCAATGTCAGGATATTGTGTTTGATTTCTGGCACCACTCATATATAAAATGTATGCACGCATGACTGTATGTCACTTTGGATCGAAGCGTCTGCGAAATGAATATATTATTATTATATTATAAATGCTAATTTACCTGTAATGTAATGGTGATACTGTATCAATGCTGATTGTAATCAGTTTATTACTATGACCTCAGAATTCAAATTAGGATGAATAAATGATTGTTCTAATCCATTTTGATTGATTCATCCTAACAAACAAGGCATGTTTCTAATATACTTTAGCAATGACAACTTAGGCAATAATGTATGATACTGATTTACCAGTTTGCCATTAATAGTTAGTGTGACTACATGTCTCCTGGCTGAGGGTTATGGACATGTGTTTATGATATTTATATGAAGAAATAACCTGTTTCCATAAATGTAGATGGCATTTCTCTTAAAAAGAGAAATAAAAAAAAACTGGCCAATTAAGCAACTAAGGATATCAATTAAGTGTCGTAATTGAGATTTTTGCGATATTAAACACATTTCCCAGGGGTGTCTAGTGTAATGAGCTCTATGCTGAGGTATTAAAAGTGGAGTCGTGTCAAACCTCATGATGAGGTAACACACACAGAGAGACATTCACACGCACACACACACCATCTGAAGACGAATGTCAGTCAAGTGTGTAAACAAAGCTGCAGAACGCTCCTTTCCTCCGTTTTCATCAACCAAACAAAAACAATAGCAGTGGTGCTGTTTCCCCTAATGCGGATTAGATCTTTAAACAATGTATAAACATAATGTTTTGCAGTATAAAGTATTTTTATTATGATGTATCATTGATAAACAGATCAATATAAATTGTGTATAATGTATACTATTTGTGATTTTAAAGTATTTTTCATGGTTGCAGAGGTGAATGACTCAAATACCACCGCAATTCAAGAATGACCCATTGTGTATTGAAGCCTGAAGATAATACAGAGATTGTTGGAATCAGATTGACTGTAATCACCATTTATCTATTATCAATTGTGTTTTGACAGCGCAACGGGGGAAAGAGAGTGGTGCAAATATAGACCTCTGTGGCACACCTGTGTATGTGACCCCGCCCCTTCAGGTCAGAGGTCAGACTGACTAAAGTGGGCGTCAGAGAGATAGGAGGTAGCTTCATGAAGGGCCCCTGAAGCACTATGACTGACAGGGCACGGCTAGAGCCCCATATGTCAAATATACGTATCTGTAAAGGTAGAAATTCACACATAGCCTTAGTTAATGATGTCCTCTCATTGTTTTAACCTACCCTCATATACATGTGTCACAAACCCCCTCCTACACACAGGAGGTGAGAGCTTACATCGGGAGACACGCACATGAACCTAAGCATATTGTACACACAGTTATACTGTTTACACTCAACACTCAACACACACACAGACACACAAACACTCTACTTTCCCTCGGACTCATTACCATGTCTGTAAATATTGTATAGTTCTAGTGTGTGTGTGTTGAGTGTATACAGTACACATACACAAACACACCACAGAGTGTTGGTAAGGGGTCCGCAGTAGTAGTTGTTGGATTAGGAGGTCAAGGTAGAGTTTGTTTGGAAAATATGAGAAGGGAAATCATTGAGTGCCTATGTGAATACAAGATTGTACAGCATCTTTTCAGCATCACTTCTGTGACTGAGCACAAAGTAGGTAAGGTTTTTCTGTACCAAATAAGTACATGATTGCCCTGCATGTTTGTCTGAAAGACAGAAAGGGAGAGGAAGTGAAGAAAAGAGATGGAGATAAATGATAAACAGAGAGTTGAAAGAGGTAAGAGAGGTAAGAGAGAGACAGAGGGAAAGGTATAGGTGATAGAGATAGAGAGGTAAAGATAGAGAAGCAGCAGGTAGCTGATCTCCCCATGCTAGAGGTCATCTCCTCATATGACAGCTGAGATAGGCCTGGCAGATAATGCACCCAAATGACAGACACCAGCATGACTCCAGCAGCTCTGAGCACTGAGTCCAGCATCCATAAACATGTCACACACACACAAACACACACACAAAGAGAGAGAGACACACACACACATACAGACAGAGAGAGAGAGAGAGAGAGAGTGTATGAGAGAGAGAGACAGAGACAGACAGACACAGACAGACATACAGACAGACACACACAGATAGACACACACACAAATGTGTGTACAGTTGAAACGACAGAAACAAATGTCCAAGCACACAGGCACAGATGCCGTCCATGTTGTCTCCCAAGAGAATTCTTGTCGGTTATTGTCACAGCCATGTATATCCCCCTTCAAGCCAATACCATGACAGCCCTCAATGAACTTCACTGTAATCTATGCAAACTGGAAACCATATAGCATATCCTGAGGCTGCATTTATTTTAGTTGGGGATTCTAACAAAGCAAATTTGAGAACAAGGCTACCCAAATTCTATCAGCATATTGATTGTCGCACTTGTGCGGGGAATACACTGGATCACTGCTACTCCAACTTCCGCGATGCATACAAGGCCCTCCCCCGCCCTCCCTTGGCAAATCCGACAACGACTCCATTTTGCTCCTCCCTTTCTCTAGGCAGAAATTCAAACCGTATGTACCCATGACAATTATCATTCAACGCTGGTCTGACCAATCAGAATCTACGCTTAAAGATTGTTTTGATCACGCGGACTGGGAAATGTTCCGGGCAGCCTCAGAGAATAATATAGATTTATACGCTGATTCGGTGAGTGAGGTTATAAGGAAGTTCATTGGAGATGTTGTACCCACTGTGACTATTAAAACCTACCCTAACCTGAAACCGTGAAAACTGGGATTCGCGAAAAGCTGAAAACGCGAACCACCGCATTTAACCATGGAAAAAAAGATTGGGAATATGGCCGAATACAAACAGTGTAGTTATTCCCTCCGCAAGGCAATCAAAGCAATCAAGCGAAATGTAGATATAGGGACAAAGTGGGGTTGCAAATCCACAGCTCAGCCACGAGACGTATTTGGCAGGGTCTACAGGCAATCATGGACTACAAAAAGTAAACCAGCCACGTCACGGACACCAACATCTTGCTTCCAGACAAAATAAATACCCTTTTATACCAATTTTTTGGATAATACAGTGCCACCAAAGTGTCCCGCTACCAAAGACTGTGGGCCCCCCCTCTCCTTCTCCGTGGCCGACTTGAGGCAGTAATTTAAACATGTTAACCCTTGCAAGGCTGCTGGCCCAGACGGCATCCCTAGCTGCGTCCTCAGAGCATGTGCAGACCAGCTGACCAGCAAGTTTGCAGACGACATAACAGTAGTGGGCTTGATTACCAACATCGGCGAAACAGACTACAGGGAGGAGGTGAGGGCACTGTGTGCTGTCAGGAAAACAACCTCTCTCTCAACGTCAACAAAACAAAGAAGATGATCGTGGAGCACCCCCCTATCCACATCGACGGGACAGCAGTGGAGAAGGTGGAACGTTTTAAGTTCCTGGGCGTACACATCACAGACACACTGAAATGGTCCACCCACACAGACAGTGTGGTGAAGAAGGCGCATCAGCACCTCTTCAACCTCGGAGACTGAATAAATGTGGCTTGGCACCTAAAACCCTCACAAAATTTTACAGATGCATAATTGAGAGCATCTTGTCGGGCTGTATCACCACCTGGTACGGCAAATGCACCGGCCACAACCGCAAGGCTCTCCAGAGGGTGGTGCGGTCTGCACAACGCATCACTGGGGGCAAACTACCTGCCCTCCAGGACACCTACAGCACCCGATGTCACAGAAAGGCCAAAAAGATCATCAAGGACAACAACCACACAAGCCACTGCCTGTTCACCCCACTACCATCCAGAAGGCGAGGTCAGTACAAGTACATCAAAGCTGGGACCGAGAGACTGAAAAACTGTTTGTATCTCAAGGCCATCAGACTCTGCTGGTGATTCTCTAATCCACCTCTACGCAGACGACAACATTCTGTATATATCTGGCCCTTCTTTGGAAACTGTGTTAACAAACCTCAAAACGAGCTTCAATGCCAGACAACACCCCTGCTCCAACTGCTTATAAATGCTAGTAAAACTAAATACATGCTCTTCAACTGATTGCTGCCTGCACCCGCCCACCTGACTAGCATCACTACTTTGGATGGTTCTGACTTAGAATATGTGGACAACTACAAATACCTAGGTGTCTGGTTAGACTGTAAACTCTCCTTCCAGACTCACATTAAGCATCTCCAACCCAAAGTTAAATCCGGAATCGGCTTCCTATAACGCAAACACACCCTCGTAAAACTGACTATCCTACCGATCCTTGACTTCGGCGATGTCATTTACAAAATAGCCTCCAACACTCTACTCAGGAAATTGGATGTAGTCTATCACAGTGCCATCCGTTTTGTCACCAAAGCCCTATATACTACCCACCATTGCGACCTGTGTGCTCTCGTTGACTGGCCCTCGCTTCATATTCGTCGCCAAACCCACTGGCTCCAGGTCCTCTATAAGTCTTTGCTTGGTAAAGCCCCGCCTTATCTCAGCTCACTGGTCACCATAGCAACACCCACCCGTAGCACGCGCTCCAGCAGGTATATTTCACTGGTGATCCCCAAAGCCAACACCTCTTTGGTCGACTTTCCTTCCAGTTCTTTGCTGCCAATGACTGGAACGAACTGCAAATATCACTGAAGCTGGAGACTTATATCTCCCTCACTAACTTTAAGCATCAGCTGTCAGAGCAGCTTACCGATCACTGTACATGTACACAGCCCATCTGTAAATAGCACACCCAACTACCTCATCCCCATATTATTATTTATTTATTTTTGCCCATTTGCAACCCAGTATCTCTACTTCCACATCATCATCTGCACATCTATCACTCCAGTGTTAATACTAAATTGTAATCATTTTGCATCTATGGCCAATTTATTGCCTTACCTCCCTGATCTTACTACATTTGCACACACCGTACATATACTTTTTCTATTGTGTTATTGACTGTACGTTTGTTTATCCCATGCGTAACTGTGTTGCTGTTTTTGTTGCACTGCTTTGCCTTATCTTGGCCAGGTCACAGTTGTAAATGAGAACTTATTCTCAACTGGCCTACCTGGTTAAATAAAGGTGAAAAATATACATAAAACGTTAAACAGTCATCACTATCACAGAGAGGCTGCTACCTACATACAGACTTGAAATCACTGGCCATTTCAATAAATGGATCACTTGCCACTTTGATAATGTCACCTTAATAATGTTTACAGGTCTTACATTACTCATCTCATATGTGTATACTGTATTTTATACCATCTATTGCGTCTTGCCTATGCCGCTCGGTCATCGCTCATCCATATATTTATATGTATATATTCTTATTCCATCCCTTACTTAGATTTGAGTGTATTAGGTAGTTGTTGTGGAATTGTTAGATTACTTGTTAGATATTACTGCACTGTCGGAACTAGAAGCACAAGTATTTTGCTACATTCGCAATAACATCTGCTAACCACGTGAATGTGACCAATAAAAATGTATTTGATTTGATATGCAAACACACACACACACACACACCACACACACATCAGGGAGGACGTTTCATATGAGTGGCAGGACAGTGTGCCTATCCCTGGCACTGGCTGTCAATGCTTCTAATGGATAGCTGTGATAATGTTATTGAGGACAGGAGCTATAAAAGAGCTGACATCCAGCCATATATTAATACAATCAATCAATACATTATCTACACCTGTTGTTCCCAAACTCGGGGGGAGGGTGTTAAAAAACCTCTTCAGGATCTGCCACTTTTTTAAAATTTTCACCTGAAATTACATAATCAAGTCTAACTGCCTGTAGCTCAGGAACTGAAGCAAGGATATGCATATTATTGGTACCATTTGAAATGAAACACTGACGTTTGTGGAAATGTGAAAGGAATGTAGGAGAATATAACACAATAGATCTCGTAAAAGATAATACAAAGACAAATACAAAGACAAACCGTTCTTTTGTATTTTTTTTGTACCATCATCTTTGAAATGCAAGAGAAAGGCCATAATGTATTATTCCAGCCCAGGTTCAATATACATGTTGGCCACTAGATCGCAGCAGTGTATGTGCAAAGTTTTAGACTGATCCAATGAACCATTGCATTTCTGTTCAAACTTTTGTGTCAAGACGGCCCAAATATGCCTAATTTGTTAATTAATAACTTTTTATGTTCAAAATTATGCACTCTCTTCAAACAATAGCATGGTATTATTTCACTGTAATAGCTACTGTAAATTTGACAGTGCAGTTATATTAACAATAATTTAAGCTTTCTGCCAATATCAGATATGTCTATGTCCTGGGAAATGTTCTTGTTACTTACAACCTCATACTTATTTCATTAGCCTATGTTAGCACAACCGTCCCGTGGAAGGGACACTGATCCCGAAGAAGTTTTTTTTAAGGAACTCTGTCAGGCTTTCAACTTACTCTTGAAAGTTATAATACTAAAATGCACAGGGTGCAATTTGAAAATTGGGTATTGCATTATCAGTTTTCACTTGTTACTTTAGTCATTGCACACCTTAGAAAGCTATTTATTTAATGGTCTGACATTTCCAGATCAACTAGCCCATGCCAGTGACTGTATTTTAGTTAGTTTTTTTTGCTCATAGTTTTTGTTGTAATGTTTGACTCACTCAAAATCACATGACATATTAGACATGGCAAAATGTATAGAATTTCAAGTAAATGTGCTTTAAAACGGCAACATTTTCTCTGCAACCCATGACAAAATGTGTAGAATTGCAGGAAATAAGCTTCAAACCTGGATCTCCTTGCCAACAAGAGGGGTGGTAACAGTTTGTGTCAAGAACAGTGCCTGTACCTATAGAAATAGACATGGGGCACGGGATGTTACCCAATGCTGGAAGGGTGGCCTGGGTGAAAAGGTTTGGGAACACCTGATCTACAGTATCTCAACAGCAACGCATTGACAAAAAAAGAAACACTGTTTGAAAGTCCATGACAGCCTTGAGGAGGAGGTCAAATACTTCAGTTTGTTCATTTACATGTCAGATTTTTTGAAGAATACAGCATAACTGAATTAGCATGAATGATGTGGCTCTTGAACGTGAACCGTTTTGACCCAGCAGAATGTCCTCTACATCGTGTTCTTCAGCATCTTATCCCTGCCCAGTTTGGCACAGTCCAGCACAGCTCGCCACAGACTGTAATACTGGACCACCAGCACAGCTCGCCACAGAATGTAATACTGGACCACCAGCACAGGCATCAGTCCAGGCATTACTGTAAATGGCCAATTAACATTTGGTATGGATTAAATCAGCTGCTGTTTGGAGAGCGTTTCCAGAGCGTTTGGAGAGCATTTTCAATGAGACTGGACTGAGGCTGGGCCAGCTGTCTGTTCGGTACTGTAGGCACCGTGTCTGGGAATCAGTTTGTGAATCTGTCTGAGAATCTGGCAGAGCAAGAGTGGAGAGAGAGAGCATCGAGAGAGAGAGAGCATTGAGAGAGAGAGTGCATTGAGAGAGAGAGAGCATTGAGAGAGAGAGAGAGAGAGAGAGAGAGCATTGAGAGAGAGAGAGAGAGAGAGAGAGAGAGAGAGAGAGAGAGCATTGAGAGAGAGAGAGAGAGCATTGAGAGAGAGAGAGCATTGAGAGAGAGAGAGAGAGAGCATTGAGAGAGAGAGGAGAGAGAGAGAGGGAGAGAGAGAGAGCATTGAGAGAGAGAGAGGGAGAGAGAGAGAGAGAGAGAGAGAGAGCATTGAGAGAGAGAGGGAGAGAGAGAGAGGGAGAGAGAGAGAGCATTGAGAGAGAGAGAGAGCATTGAGAGAGAGAGAGAGAGAGAGAGAGAGAGCATTGAGAGAGAGAGAGAGAGAGAGAGCATTGAGACAGAGAGAGAGAGCATTGAGAGAGAGAGTGCATTGAGAGAGAGAGAGAGAGAGAGAGAGAGAGCATTGAGAGAGAGAGAGAGAGAGAGAGAGAGAGAGAGAGAGCATTGAGAGATTGAGAGAGAGAGAGAGAGAGAGAGCATTGAGAGAGAGAGAGAGAGAGAGAGAGAGAGAGAGAGCATTGAGAGAGAGAGAGAGAGAGAGAGAGAGAGCATTGAGAGAGAGAGAGAGAGAGAGAGAGAGCATTGAGAGAGAGAGTGCATTGAGAGAGAGAGAGAGCATTGAGAGAGAGAGAGAGAGAGAGAGAGAGGGCATTGAGAGAGAGAGCATTGAGAGAGAGAGAGAGAGAGAGAGAGAGCATTGAGAGAGAGAGAGCATTGAGAGCGAGAGGGTGCATTGAGAGAGAGAGAGAGCATTGAGAGCGAGAGAGTGCATTGAGAGAGAGAGAGAGCAGAGAGAGAGAGAGAGAGAGAGAGAGAGAGAGAGAGCATTGAGAGAGAGAGAGAGAGAGCATTGAGAGAGAGAGAGAGAGAGAGAGAGAGCATTGAGAGAGAGTGCATTGAGAGAGAGAGAGAGAGAGAGCATTGAGAGTGAGAGCATTGAGAGTGAGAGCATTGAGAGAGAGAGAGAGAGAGAGCATTGAGAGCGAGAGAGAGAGAGAGCATTGAGAGAGAGAGAGATCATTGAGAGAGAATGAGAGAGAGAGAGAGCATTGAGAGAGGGAGAGAGAGAGAGAGAGAGCATTGAGAGAGAGAGAGAGAGAGAGAGAGAGAGCATTGAGAGAGAGAGAGCATTGAGAGAGAGAGAGAGAGAGAGAGAGAGAGAGAGAGAGAGAGAGAGAGCATTGAGAGAGAGAGAGAGAGAGAGAGAGAGAGAGAGAGAGAGAGAGAGAGAGCATTGAGAGAGAGAGAGAGAGAGAGAGAGAGAGAGAGAGAGAGAGAGAGAGAGCATTGAGAGAGAGAGAGAAAGCATTGAGAGAGAGAGCATTGAGAGAGAGAGAGAGAGAGAGAGAGAGAGAGAGCATTGAGAGAGAGAGAGAGCATTGAGAGAGAGAGAGAGAGAGAGAGAGCATTGAGAGAGAGAGAGAGAGAGAGAGAGAGAGAGCATTGAGAGAGAGAGAGCATTGAGAGAGAGAGAGAGAGCATTGAGAGAGAGAGAGAGAGAGCATTGAGAGAGAGAGAGAGAGAGAGAGAGAGAGAGAGAGAGCATTGAGAGAGAGAGAGAGAGAGAGAGCATTGAGAGAGAGAGAGAGAGAGAGAGAGAGAGAGCATTGAGAGAGAGAGAGAGAGAGAGAGAGCATTAAGAGAGAGAGGGAGAAAGCATTGAGAGCGAGAGAGAGAGAGAGAGAGAGAGAGAGCATTGAGAGAGAGAGAGAGAGAGAGAGCATTGAGAGAGAGAGAGAGAGAGCATTGAGAGAGAGAGAGAGAGAGAGAGAGAGAGAGAGAGAGAGAGCATTGAGAGAGAGAGAGAGAGAGAGAGAGAGAGAGAGCATTGAGAGCGAGAGAGAGAGAGAGAGAGAGCATTGAGAGAGAGAGAGAGAGAGAGAGCATTAAGAGAGAGAGAAAGCATTGAGAGAGAGAGAGAGAGAGAGAGAGAAAGCATTGAGAGCGAGAGAGAGAGAGAGAGAGAGAGAGAGAGAGAGAGAGCATTGAGAGAGAGAGAGAGAGAGAGAGAGAGCATTGAGAGAGAGAGAGAGAGCATTGAGAGAGAGAGAGAGAGAGCATTGAGAGAGAGAGAGAGAGAGAGAGAGCATTGAGAGAGAGAGAGAGAGAGAGAGAGAGAGAGAGAGAGATTTAAGAGAGAGAGAGAGAGAGAAAGAGAGAGAGAAAGCATTGAGAGAGAGAGAGAGAGAGAGAGAGAGCATTGAGAGAGAGAGAGAGAGAGAGAGCATTGAGAGAGAGAGAGAGAGAGAGAGAGAGAGAGAGAGCATTGAGAGAGAGAGAGAGAAAGAGAGAGCATTGAGAGAGAGAGAGAGAGAGCATTGAGAGCGAGAGAGAGAGAGAGAGAGAGAGAGAGCATTGAGAGAGAGAGAGAGAGAGCATTGAGAGAGAGAGAGAGAGAGAGAGAGAGAGAGAGAGAGAGAGCATTGAGAGAGAGAGAGAGAGAGAGAGAGAGAGCATTGAGAGAGAGAGAGAGAGAGAGAGAAAGCATTGAGAGCGAGAGAGAGAGAGAGAGAGAGCATTGAGAGAGAGAGAGAGAGAGCATTGAGAGAGAGAGAGAGAGAAAGCATTGAGAGCGAGAGAGCATTACCTCCCTCCCCTGTGTCAGTGACCTGCCCTCCCTCCAACCATCGCTTTACTTTATGAACACACACTCTCATACACACACGCATACACACTCTCATACACGCAGAACCCGGTACTCAGGCACTTTAATCTGAACTGATTGCATGTCCACTTACATAAATTATAGACTGCCAGGGATGCATTATTTACTCAGCAGAATTAAAAAGACAGGTCGGCACAATATCAAACACAGAGCCAGAGATTTAGCTCAGCCGGAAACAGGCTCAGCCCAAACAAAGCATCTACATTAAAGAGATTCTCCCAGGTACGTTGGTATACTTTTTAGCCAGTAGATCTGAAAGTAAAATGGTGTATTACGTCACATATGTGTAGATATATGCACCACGTCATTGCTCTCTCTCTTCTCTCTCTGTCTCTCTCTGTTCTCTCTCTCTCTCTCTCTCTCTCTCTCTCTGCTGTGATCAATGAGCCATTGGGCCCACCCTGCAACCACATTGGATAACGCTGGGCATGCCTTTTGCTAGCTGTCACTCAAATTAGGGGGGGCTGAATCTCATTGGCTAGAACTTGAATCGTTAGGGGGCTGGCCCACTTGGGGGGAAATGTAGGGATAATGGCATGGTACAGCTTCAAGAAAACAGTCTCTTTCAAACTTCGTGCCTAATTGAGATAAACAGTAATTCTGCAAATAGATTCTGCATGTATGAACTATCATTCTCTGCCTCAGTACACACCACTCACACAGGCGCTTGCTGCCCAAACACGGCGTTATCTGCACGTTAACAATGATGTATCATACTTTCTCACTTTTCCTTTCCCTGTCTCCCTCTCTACTTCTCTCCCTCTCATTTTGCGTCACCCACTCTCTCTTCCCCCCTCTCTCTCCACCTCTCCTCTTTCTCACTCTCTCTTCCCCTCTCTCTCTCTCCACCTCTCCTCTCTTTCTCTCACTCTCTCTTCCCCTCTCTCCTTCTCGCCTCTCTCTCTCTCCACCTCTCCTCTCTTTCTCTCACTCTCTCTTCCCCTCTCTCTTCCACTTGCTCCTCCTTCTCTCTGTGTCACCATGGCTAGAAGAAGGCAGAGAGACCAAGTGAGTGCCAAAACAGTGACCTGGAAGCAGCGAAAGATAGTGCTGTGTAGCCATTAGCACGTGGCCCGCTTTGGTTCCCCTCCTCAGACTTCCTGCTGGAGCCCTCCAGTTTAGTCCCTGCAGAACTCTCTGCATTTTTCATTAGACGAGATGGGAGCTGACGGCAGGCCAGAAACAGTGGGGATTTACTGCAACAATATTTAGACAAGCCAGGTC
Organism: Oncorhynchus tshawytscha; assembly: GCF_018296145.1. Lineage (NCBI taxonomy): Eukaryota > Metazoa > Chordata > Actinopteri > Salmoniformes > Salmonidae > Oncorhynchus > Oncorhynchus tshawytscha. The sequence goes on along the minus strand of NC_056434.1, from coordinate 70,065,175 downwards.
GTAGAATGAGCAGAGAGAGAGGAAAGGGGAGAGAAGAGAGGAGAGAGATAAAGCGAGGGAGGATTGGAAGAAAGAGAAGAGAGGTGAGAGAAGAAGAAGAAAAGGGAGAAAACAAGGGATTTAAAAGAAAATAGAAGAAGAAAAGGGAAATGGTGAGGGAGGAAATTTAGGAGCAAACAAGAAAGATATTTTAGGTGACTTTTTTGTCACTTTGGCACGGGTACATTAGGCCAAATTCAGGATACACAGCAGTCTATTTTATTTCTCTACAAGTCAGCAATAAAGAGCCATTCACCATACAAAGTGGCACAGCAGGCAACTCCATAGGAAACATCCCCGGCTCGCTGGAACTTTAGAACACCGAAGACGGCCCAAACTAGCGCCAAGAAATGTGAGAGGGCCTGAGTAAGAAAAAAAAGGTCTGCTCCTTCAGAGAGCCTCAATCTCTGCTCGCCTGGACGACTTAACACCTAAATATGGAACGTGTGTACTATTCATGTAGTGTTATTTCAACACTAATGCCCACAATCAGGGATTTGGAGGGGAGAGAGCCATATCGCCACCCCCCTCCATCTCCTGAACATGTATATTCTGGGTGAGAGAAAGAGCATCAGGCGAGACCCAGAGGACTTGCTGTCCAATAAAAGAGAAAGCCTTTGACATGTAATATGAGTGGGCTGGGTTTCAATATGAAAGAACAGGAGGAGAATTAGAAGGATGGAGAATTCTCTCAGATATACCACTGTGAGAGAATTGTGAGAGGGGGGAATATGTGTGTGTGTGTGTGTGTGTGTGTGTGTGTGTGTGTGTGTGTGTGTGTGTGTGTGTGTGTGTGTGTGTGTGTGTGTGCGCGCACGCATATGTGCGTGACTGGGTGCATAGGTGTGTGTGTGTGTGTGTGCGCGCACGCATATGTGCGTGACTGGGTGCATAGGTGTGTGTGTGTGTGTGTGTGTGTGTGTGTGCGTGTGTGTGTGTGTGTGTGTGTGTGTGTGTGTGTGTGCGCGCACGCATATGTGCGTGACTGGGTGCATAGGTGTGTGTGTGTGTGTGTGTGTGTGTATGTGCGTGACTGGGTGCATAGGTGTGTGTGTGTGTGTGTGTGTGTGTGTGTGTGTGTGTGTGTGTGTGTGTGTGTGTGTGTGCGTGACTGGGTGCATAGGTGTGTGTGTGTGTGTGTGTGTGTGTGAAATATGACGTGACTGGGTGCATAGGTGTGTGTGTGTGTGTGTGTGTGTGTGTGTGTGTGTGTGTGTGTGTGTAAGAGAAATATGACTATGTACAGTTGAAGTCGGACGTTTACATACACCACCACTCCACAAATGTCTTGTTAACAAACTATAGTTTTGGCAAGTTGATTAGGACATCTACTTTGTGCATGACACAAGAAATATTTACAATTGTTTAAAAGACAGATTATTTCACTTATAATTCACTGTATCACAATTCCAGTGGGTCAGATGTTTACACACACTAAGTTGACTGTGCCTTTAAACAGCTTGGAAAATTCCAGAAAATGATGTCATGGCTTTAGAAGTTTCTGATAGGCTAATTGACATCATTTCAGTAAATTGGAGGTGTACCTGTGGATGTATTTCAAGACCAACCTTCAAACTCAGTGCCTCTTTGCTTGACATCATGGGAAAATCAAAAGAAATCCGCCAAGACCTCAGAAAATAATTGTAGACCTCCACAAGTCTGGTTCATCCTTGGGATCAATTTCCAAATGCCTGAAGGTACCACGTTCATCTGTACAAACAATAGTACACAAGTATAAACACCATGGGACCACAGTTATGTGGACCACAGTTATACAGTTATGGCAAAATGGCTTAAGGACAACAAAGTCAAGGTATTGGAGTGGCCATCACAAAGCCCTGACCTCAATCCTATAGAAAATTTGTCGGCAGAACTGAAAAAGCATGTGCGAACAAGGAGGCCTACAAAACTGGGAATGGGCCAAAATTCACCCAACTTATTGTGGGAAGCTTGTGGAAGGCTACCCAAAACGTTTGACACAAGTTAAACAATTTAAAGGAAATGCTACCAAATAGTAATTGAGTGTATGTAAACTTCTGACCCACTGGGAATGTGATAAATAAATCATTCTCTCTCCTATTATTCTGACATTTCACATTCTTAAAATAAAGTGGTGATCCTAACTGACCTAGGATTACATGTTACGAAAACTGAGTTTAAATGTATGGTGCATGTAAACTTCCGACTGTATATTCTACACTGGTGATATATCACAAGACTATAAGCCATGTCTCTCTATAGGACCACACTACTTTCTGTCTTTGTAAAGAATCATTTTAATACTTGTGAATTCAGACCTCCAACCCTCTATGGCTTCAGTCAGTGCAGACAAAGCTCCTATGGAGTCTACATCACAAGACTCACTTTAACAGGCCCTTTACATTAAGTAAAGCTGCAGGTCAATCTCATTACCAATGCCATTACCAGGGATGCACTAAGCTAACATGAGTAGGTATTTGCCTAATTGCTTTGCACTAAGGATGTAGTTACTTAAGGACCACTAAGTGATAGAAGTGGGTCCTAAAAGATCCAAGATGGCCCCAGTGGGGCCCCAGTATGGCAGAGAGGGAAACACTGAGTCGATTTATAACAGTAGCACTCCATCCCAGAATCATGTTCAGTGATAGTAGAGGAGTTTAAAGGAGGAAACATTAGGCCATCCCATACACACACACATAAGGCTCACTGGTGGTCTGCTGTCCTGATGGGACACTGTGGGATAGTGTGCTTGTGCTTTGGACAGGGGGAAGGTTTCATTTTAAGTAGGTTTTCCATTGCAATTGAGTTCTGGCCTGATCCCTCCTGACATGGTAATTGTTTTTTCAAATGCACATTAATAAATCATTGGCTTCTAGTTAAGATTTAAAATAGGTCTCCACCAGTACTGCCTGAGCTGCCCTAGACCACTGCTCCTTTGCACAATAACAACACAAGCGCACACACAACACACAGACAAGCAAATTATCCAAGCCGAACCGTGGATGCCGTAACTTTGTTTACTGCAGGCACTCAGTGAACACATCGAAATGAACCAGGAAGGAGGGAAGAAAGAGTAGGAGTCTACATTCATAAATGCAGTATACAAACTCTGGCAAAAAGGAGATGTTTTTGAGCACTTCCTTAATACGGTATGCAAATGTTTTACCTCCCCCTTCCTCTCTCCATCCCTCCTGCCCTCTCTCCCTTCATCCATCCCTCGCTTATGCTAAGACTTGAGGGTTGTGGCCAAATACAAAATTTATGCTGAATAATGCGAACTGGCCACATCTTGCTCTCCCTGTGCTGTCTCCTCCAGGGCCCCTGGTCTCCTGTGGGCGTCACAGAGCACTTTAGCCATCACTGTGAATTAGTGTGAGACCTGTAATGCACCTTTAAGTACACAAGGCCTTTTAAGCCAGCGTGAGGTCACGTCCACACACAAAGATAGAGAGACACACACATACACACCTCTCAGAAGTCCAACCTTTTGAACATCTCCCTCACTCGCCCCGGACATGGAGGGAGGGGGGAGAGGTGCAGAGGGATATGCATTTTTTTCTGCACTCTCATTCAAATGGAACAGGATGGGGGAATAAAAACGAGTGGAGAGAGGGATGAGGGAAGTGATCCTGAAGGGTTTAGAGATGACGTTGATCTCCTTGGTTACCATGACGTCTTGAGGAGGTATTCAGTACACCACATTGGCAGTAGCCCTGTATACAATCTAAACACATCCTTTTAGTCAGCACACTTAATAGGATTTTCATTGGGATTGCTGATAGTATGGATAGATGCTCACCCGAATAAACCTGGATATGGGAGTGGAGAAAGGCTAAGCTATTTAGTTGAAGTGGTCTGAGCAGATGGAGGAAGGTAGAGAGACTTAAAAATGTTTATAGCTGTGAATAGGGCAGGAAGATATGGCCAAAATATCATATCCAAATTGTCACGACTTCCGCCGAAGTCGTCTCCTCTCCTTGTTCGGGCGGCGTTCGGCGGTCGACGTCACCGGTCTTCTAGCCATCGCCGCTCCACTTTCCATTGTTCCATGTGTTTTGTCTTGTTTCCCCCTGCACACCTGGTTTACATTCCCTCTGTTCCCCCCATGTCTTTGTGGGGAATTGTTTTGTTACGTGTTTTGTGTGACTTGCCAGGCTGGTTTTTCCCCGGGTACCGTGTTTAACCCCAAGTAGGTTTAATTGTTAAACATTTGCATCATTGTGACTGTTGTCGCGCTTTTCACTTCTGCCATTGGCTGGAGGTTTGTTTGACACAGTTGCGTCCGTCTGTTGTTGCTTCTGCCAATTAAAGTGTGCGTCTGATCACAACTCTCTGCTCTCCTGCACCTGACTTCTATACCAGTAGCGCACAACCAGCCACAAATATTGTTCTCATTTTGTTTCTGAATAATAAAGCTTCTGCGTTTCATTGCAGCGAGTGCAACAAATGAAATAGAAGTGGTTTTAATTGTCTTTCTCCATTCTGATGATTTTACACCTAACCAAACTGGATCAAAACTGACAGTGAAGTAGTCGGATTTGTAGAACTTTTCATTCACTCAGCACTGTATCAAAAAACTCTTTATAGAGATTATTGTAAAAATCCATACCGTTGTGGATCCATACCGTTATCCCTTAAAATATGATATATCTCCCAGCCCTAGCTGTGACCTATATCAAGTACTTTTCTTTTACTTTTTTGGTAACAGACTGTAGGTCATATTTTCTATGCAGAACCCAAACTTTTGCTGAAACCCAAGAGGAACTATGACCCACCAGAGGGTTCCGACCCACCAAATAGGAATCAACGTCAAAGTGACAGAATGGAAACGTGCCGGGGGTGATGGGTTAGTGGTGAAGGGGAGAATGGGCTTTGTATTCAGTTCAAAGACCCCTTGAGACCCCCATGAGAAGACCCCATAGTCTGAATCCTTCCCCACTTCCGAATGGACAGATGAATTGAGGAGAGGAGGAGGACATGGCCTCTCACTCGTTCAAGGAAAGATAAGGAGGAAGGGGGTGATCTTATAAGAGGGGGCAGATATGATCAACTGATGAAATGACAGGTCAGAGAAGTGAAGAGAAAGCAAGTAAAATAAGAAAGACAGGGGAAAAAGAGAGGCAGGTTTCAGGGGACTGAAGAGAAAAAAAAGGAAAGTGAGACAGAGGTTGCTGAGTTGGATTAAGTGGTTAAATCTCTCCTGTGAGTGTTGTCAGGCAGGGGAGCAGAGAGGTCAGATAAGGGTTGCTTTATTGCAGACTCAGAGCAGCACCCTCAGACAACAGTGCTGATAGGACAGAACACACACAAAGCACAAGTATGGTAAAGTGGGGGTGATGGCTGGCTGGACTGAGTACATCTGAAAACACTAACAGCCATAGAGTTCGTATATCTCAAATGAATTATAGGATCTCTATGCTAACAGCATTCTGGCAGGGCACACGCACACACATAGACACACAAAGAGACACAAACACACTGTCTGTCCACCAGTGCTGAGCGATTGACCGAAATGTTTATTTTTCCCGGTTATTAAGCATCTAATTAACCGACGCCGGTTCAATTACTTGAATTCCATTTAATTTGCTTTATTTTTTTTGTGAGCTCAACACAACATAATTCATGAGATAAATTAAGTCAAGAACTATGTGGGATGCTGGGCTGATAAGAAGTTGTACATGTGTTTTCATTAGGCAAATATTCAACCTAGTTCAGCACTAAAATGTGGTAATTAACTACAATAACCATAAACCATTGCACTTGTTCTTTCTGGCCACAGTCGGAGGCAGATACACACAGACCATATGAGACCGCATGAGGAATGAGGAATGACAACACAACGACGAGAGGGATAGAGACCGTTTGTGAGGTAGCTACCCGATTGATAGTTGTAGTAATTATCAACAAGCAGTCTTGATAGTATGCCTTATCTACTTTGAAGAACTAGTAAACTTATTTGGTCAGCCAGCTAGCTACTACTAGCCTAGCTAAATAGTACACTCGATCAATGGGGAGCCAATCAAATCAAATCAAATTGTTTGGGGTTTTTTTGCGCCGAATACAACAGGTGTAGTAGACCTTACAGTGAAATACTTACTTACAAGCCCTTAACCAACAATGCAGTTTTAAGAAAAAGAAATGTTACGAAAGTATTTACTAAAATAAACTGAAGGAAAAATATATATATAAATAAATATTATATATATATTGAAATAATAAGAAAACATTTCAATAATCCAACAATAAAAAAGCACAGAGACGTTAGAAGGTTGTCTGGCTGGCTGCTACTGTCTGAGCAGAGATGAGATGATGACTTTACGGAATGAAACATAATAAAGTCATCAAATACAAACCAAGTAATATACACAACTGAAATATTTGATTAAAAGTAATAAATGATGGTTTATATGTGATAATCTCATGCCGTAGAGATCCTTTCATTTTCTATGCTTGTTTGGTCAGGGTGTGACTCGGGTGGGAAAGTCTGTGCTTTCTGGTTCTTTGTTTTTGGCCGGGTATGATTCTCAATCAGGGACAGCTGTCTATCGTTGTCTCTGATTGGGAATCATACTTAGGCAGCCTTTTTTCCTTTTCTCATTTGTGGGTTGTTGTCTTCGTTTAATGCATGTATAGCCCTAGTAAGCTTCACGTTAGCTTTTGTTGTTTATTGTTTTGTTGGCGACATCTGAAAATAAAGAAAAATGTACGCTCACCACGCTCCACCTAGGTCCGATCATTGTCAAGACGACGTCCGTGACAGGTAAGAAGTAATAGTCATTCACTACCATCATAGACTCCTATAATTTTTTTATTGCTGTGCTGTTACAACATTCAACCCGCTGTCAGTGTCAGGAAAAAGGCTAGTGATGGCTGAGAAAAGCTCCAAAATCTTTTTAATGTCATTATTTCGTAATGCATCTAACGTTTAAAAAGAAATAATCGAAACGGAAATCGAAAACTGTGATATTTAAAAAAATAATGGAACCAAACCCGAATCGACCTCAAAAAGCACTAATCGCTCAGCACTACTGTCCACTCTAATTGGCTGTGTGTTGGTGGTCCAGCTGGACATGCCTTCTGATTTGCCAGATTCCACATGGTCCAGTCCCATCCCCTCCTGGTATCACACCATGAAAAGAGATAAAGCTGTATCAACTCCAAATGATACATTCTGTGTTGGTGAATCATCAAGGCTAGCTTGGCTTGCGAGGAACCCTGCCTGTTCGGTACAACCGGCTCCTGCGCTGTGCTGCCCTGGCCTGTCCTGCGCTACTCTAACCTGTCTCCTCCTACCCTGCCCTAACCCATTTCCAGCCTGTTTCCCTTGGCTCTGACTTCCTGCTCAGACACAGGTCACGGGGAGGTAATAGCTGCCTCAGCCTGTCCAATACCATTACCCTCAGTGATCCACTCTGCTGCCAGCTCTGGCCACTGCACCTCCAGTACACTGACGACCACATTCGCTGACCCCTGAACAGTTCTTGTAAAGAAAAATAGTGGAGATATGTCTTATAGGCAGGGTGGAAAAGGGATACTGTTCTCACAAATATGTTATGTAGCTACATCACATACTGACAACAGAGCATATCACCTTTCTGCCAAACCTTGACACTTGATTCAGTTCTTGCAAGCAGTTGCTTAAGTATTCTGAGAATGTTCCTTCAGAAAACATTCCAGAAACACAGACATTCTTGGAACATCTCTAACGGGGTGGACATTTCTAAAAAAGTTTGTACCCAGTACAAAAGGAAAACGATTTGAAGGGTCAATAGATGAAGGTCTGTGTGGCCAGCCATGCCAGTGACCTGGGATGAATCAATACACTGGATGGTGTATGGTCTACAGGGAGGCTTGTGTTACCTCCCTACTACACACTCAAAGACACACACGCACACACACACACACGCACACGAACACGCACACACACACTCATGCACACACACACACACACACACACACACACACACACACACACACACACACACACACACACACACACACACACACACACACACACACACACACACACACACACACACACACACACACACACAGCCCGACTGTAGTGACTGCTCTGACCCTAGAGAGAAAGGACAGCTGTGTGTGTACTGGAGCAGTAACCCTGGTGTTAATTATAAATCAATGGGCCAACTGTAAAGGCACACAGAGTGCATCCTGCCACACATGACTTCTCCCATACATGTCAACATCCATAGGGTCTAGCCGTTTAAACCAAAGACCTATGAAGTATTAACGATTACAACAGATGGCTCACAACCAGAATAAACATGTTGCAGCGATACCGGATAATGATATGCAGGAAACAGTGAGAAATGATCCTGAGACAGAGACACTTCTGACTTAATAGCTGAGAAGTAGTAATGGCTCAGAGGGTTGCTTTAAAACACGACTGGAAAGAGAGAGTTAACAAACATCTAATGCAGGTGATTGAATTGAGATTGATGCAAATGTATGAAAACAGTGGTATTATTTTCTAGAATGATGAGGGGAGTGTGTGCTACCAGCACAGTCTGACATCAGCATTACACATTCATCCATGTTTCTCAAACATCAACGTGTTTAAGGTTAAGTTTAGATATTGAGTCAGAATTTTTAAGGTTAGGAATTAACTCAGAATGGTTAAGGTAAGGGTTAAGGTTTTATCTCTGGATTCAAACTTGCAGCATTTGCAACATTTAGAATTAGAGGCAGGTGCTTACGCCCATCCCTGTCCACAACACCTTGGCAAAACCCAAACCTACTTGAAGGTACCAGCTCTCTTTCCACATCATCTCCCGACATCCTCAGACAGGGATGGACGGTGAAAACGGACTTGTATATCATGAGTTACCTGGCTGCGTGTGTGTGTGTGTGTGTGTGCGTGTGTGTGTGTGTGTGTGTGTGTGTGTAGGTACTTTATGTTGTGTGTGTGTAGGTACTTTATGTGTGTTGGTGACAGAAGGGAGAGGCAGGGCCAGTGTTCAGACGCAGAAGCACCAATTAGAGCCAACAGAGTGGTCACATACACTCACACACTCCCCTCCTCTAACTGTATCATCATGCTGCACGTCTTCAAATAACGCGAGAGGGACTGGGAGAGAAAGGGAGAGGAAGAAGGGGAAAGGGGGGGATGAGGGAAGTGGAGAGGAGGGACAGTGAGAGAAAGGGAGAGGAAGAAGGGGAAAGGGGGATGAGGGAAGTGGAGAGGAGGGACAGGGAGAGAAAGGGAGGGAAGAAGGGGAAAGGGGGATGATGAGGGAAGTGGAGAGGAGGGACAGGGAGAGAAAGGGAGAGGAGGGAGAGGGGAAGAAGGGGAAAGGGGGGATGAGGGAAGTGGAGAGGAGGGACAGTGAGAGAAAGGGAGAGGAAGAAGGGGAAAGGGGGGGGGGGGATGAGGGAAGTGGAGAGGAGGGACAGGGAGAGAAAGGGAGAGAAAGGGAGAGGAAGAAGGGGAAAGGGGGATGAGGGAAGTGGAGAGGAGGGAGGAGGGACAGGGAGAGAAAGGGAGAGGAAGAAGGGGAAAGGGGGATGAGGGAAGTGGAGAGGAGGGACAGGGAGAGAAAGGGAGAGGAAGAAGGGGAAAGGGGGGATGAGGGATGGAGAGGGGAAGTGGAGAAAGGAGGGAAGAGGGGAAAGATGAAAGGGAGAGGAGGGAGGAAGAAGGGGAAAGGGGGGATGAGGGAAGTGGAGAGGAGGGACAGGGAGAGAAAGAGCAAGATTGAGCGCGAGGGAGGAGCGGAAGAAAGAGGGTACAGGGTACAGAGTTAGAAATTATACACAAATGCACAATTACGAGTCCAAATTCTTAAATACAATCTGTCACAACAGACTAGACTCAACATGCCCCTGACTCTAGCTACAGCATTAGCAGGTCACACAATAGCCCTGGCTTCTGGAGGGGAAGAGGGGAAGGCAGAGAGGAGGAGGGATGAGAGGAGGGGAGGAGATGGAGAGTGAAAGTAGAGGAAAACAACTGTGTAACGAGAGGGAGAGAGGAGAGAGGAAAGAGGAGAGGGGAGAGAGGGGTGAGGGGAGAGAGGAGAGAGGAGAGCAGAGAGGAGAGGGGGGGGGGAGGGGAGGGGGAGAGGGAGAGAGGGGAGAGAGGAGAGGGGAGAGCAGAGAGAGGAGAGAGGAGAGGGGAGAGGGGGTGAGGGGAGAGAGGAGAGAGGAGAGCAAAGAGGAGAGGGGAGAGAGGAGGAAATAGGAATAATTGGACCAGATAAGAGATAAGAGAACTATAATCAGTTTGCCATGTAGTCAAGAGTCAGTAAGTGTTAAGCGTGTCTGTGTACATGTGAGATCGTACGGGTGTTGGGCCTGATTAAATTCAAGTAATATGGAGAGAATAATGTCATATTGTGGCAGACTGGAAGGGGAAGTGAGGGAGTCATCTTTTTCACTGCATCAAAACAGGCAAACCCAGAAGAGTACTTGTCGGCAACTCATTGAATGGGAAGAGAATGAACACTGCCCCTGGTGGCCAAAATAACTTACTGCATGTAGACACTTCAAAGAGAGAGAGAGCTGAGAAGTATGTCGTGAGGAAGGCTATGGCAGGGAGGGGAGTCGCATTTTCAAAGGCATGTTTTGGCCAGATGTTTTGCTCAGCCAGACACAGTAAAACCAGCCGCTGACCCTACTGAGTGACCCTAAAAGTTCAGGTTACAAACTAGAATAACCACACACACAGTTAGGGACAGGTGGATCATTGCGATCTGACACCTGTCCCTGGAACACACAAACACACACACACACACACACACACACACACACACACACAGAGAGAGAGAGGCTTAGTGAATAATCACATCAGGCTTAAATACTGTGCACTAAACATTTCAGTCTGTGTGTATGTGTGTGTGTGTGTATGTGTGTGTGTGTGTGTGTGTGTGTGTGTGTGTGTGTGTGTGTGTGTGTGTGTGTGTGTGTGTGTGTGTGTGTGTGTGTGTGTGTGTGTGTGTGTGTGTGTGTGTGTTTATCATAGACTGTGCTGACACCCTGTATGTAAATAATCAGTGTTAGTCAATCACAGCTCTTTCTGCACGACAGCACCTACATACTCCAACAACCCTGCTCTCCCCCTACAGACACCATAGTCCACTGCAGAGCAAGAGAGGGAGGGAGCGAGAGAGGGAGGGAGGGAGAGAGGGAGGGAGGGAGGGGGAGAGGGGAGGGAGGGAGGGGGGGGAGGGAGGGGGAGGGAGGGAGGGAGGGAGGGAGGGAGGGAGGGAGGGAGGGAGGGAGGGAGGGAGGGAGGGAGGGAGGGAGGGAGGAGCGAGAGAGGGAGCGAGAGAGGGAGCGAGAGAGGGAGCGAGGGAGCAAATGGAAAGAGGGAGCGAGAGAGGGAGGGAGCGATAGGAAAGAGGGAGCGAGAGAGGGAGGGAGCGATAGGAAAGAGGGAGCGAGAGAGGGAGGGAGCGATAGGAAAGAGGGAGCGAGAGAGGGAGGGAGCGATAGAAAAGAGGGAGCGAGAGAGGGAGGGAGCGATAGGAAAGAGG